>NW_017259561.1:1435118-1440996 GCF_001594045.1 Atta colombica
ACGTTTGGATAGATATGCTGCATCTTGAAAGCGGCTCGTAATGTTGGCGATTTAATAACGACCGTCGAGTGGTATTGATCCTCGCGGGACTTGCAAACTCCTCGAGAGTCGAGAAGTCAAAGCGCTAACTGGCTGCCGACGTGATAATTCGGTAACACCCCGATAAGGGTCCCCTGTGCAGTTTCCACACGACACGCTAGCCGTTTCCGAAGTAAGAGAAGAGAAGACTTGTCGACGCGTCTGAAACAGCATGCCTCAAAGTCGGTGGAGCAGTATCAGCGAAGCCGAACCGCGCAAACCACACAACTGTTTTGTCCAGCTTTGTATGTTATTTTCCACAGAGTCACCGGACATATGCTGAGACTATAATACGCGAACAATGAAGAAACTAGCTCGACAAACATGTTATTTACGTCACCAGGAAAGTAATAAAATATCTTTAATTTTTTGTAAATTTTATGCACAAGCTTTTACATACAATATATTATATTGTAACTAGACCGTAATTTCATCATTTGAATCACGAACCTTTGCATGTATATGTACCTCCCTTCCTGCAATACTAATATTTTGCAAAAGTGTTAGCTATACATTTGTTGTAACCATTAATGATATCTACATGTGTTTATATTACTTATACCTACATGTGTAATTTACACCTCAATGCAGCGTATATTTGATTACATCGCAAAATTCAAAATTATATTTCTACTAACAGTGAGCACGTTAATATATTTTTAAAAATTCATCATTTATACGTTAAAATCACAAATGCATTCTACATACAGCCATGTGCAAAAGTATTAGGCACTTACAATTTTCTCGCATTTTATAAAAATTAAATATCTCGGCGAAAAAATCTCAGAGAAATTTTCGACCACGCATCTTCTGAATCTCTTGTCTACGATATTTTGTTTCTAAGTCACATAAAATTGAAAAATGATATCTTTACAATATTTTTGTTTTACTTCAAAGTGCTACGGTTCAATGAAACATCAGCAAATAAAATTTAATATGAAAGTATGTTAGAAGACTTTCTAAGCCTTACAATGCTTTTTGAAAAAAAAATTTATACAATAAAATTTCACATATTTAATAAAAAATTCGATATCTGCGAAAAATTATCATACAAATTTTTTTCGAAAAGCATTTTAAAGTTTGGGAAGTCTACTTTCAGATATTTTCATATTAAATTTTATTTACTAATGTTCAGATTAAACTATAGCGCTTTAAAATAAGACAAAAATATTACAAAGATATCATTTTTCAATTTTATGTAAGTTAGGAACAAAATATCGTATAGATAAAAGATTCAAGCGCAGATTTAAAGTTCTATCTTTATGCTTTAAAATGGAAAAATCTCTTTGAGATTTTTCCACCGATATTTAACTTTTTGTAAAATGCGAAAAAATTGTAAGTGCCTAATACTTTTGCACGTGCCTGTATATCCATACGTCGATATATTTACCGTTAATATTTGATCATTTAACAAAAATCAAAATTACATTTCTGCCATTTAAGCTTTAAATGCTTCTATCCACCGTTACGTTCATTACATTAATTTTGTCTGTCGTAAAACACGAGATCGATGCAGTGAAATAAATAGAAATCGAGAAAGAGATATCTCTGTTTTTTGCGATAGTTGAAACGGAAAAGTCCCGTAATATCGAAAGATATAGCAGACGAGACGCGGTTTGCAACAGAACAAGCTTCGTGTCGGTTCTCGTAAAAATATTTATTGCCAGTCAATAGACAGATCGATGAGGAATTGAAATCGATTCGCCCAAGCTATCGTAAAATTGAAATCAGGAGATCTGGAAAATTGCTTTTACGATAATTCTTGCCGCAATATAGTCATAGCACAAGAATTTAAATATCGCCGCCTTCTTTTAAGTAATAACTTGAAATGAATTCACTTGGCAGCATAATACACACAAATATGATCTCAAGATAAAAATCATAAAATTTCCACAGCGATATTTCTACAGCAGTTATTCTTCTCATATATTTATAAGAGAGATATAACACGTAAGAGTAATCTGGAATATAAAGTGTCTATAAAGAAAGAATAAAATTTATAACTAATTTACATATCATTTTAAATCTTTATTAAAATGTAATGTATATCTAAAATTAAAAATCCGCGTACAGAGAGATCGTTAATGTCTATGTAATAACTATCCAATCCACCTTAATCTGTCCTCCTCTGCATAACGTCTCGTTCCAACAAGTATTATTACATGATATTATATAATATATAGTATATAACTTTCTGCTGTCTTGCTAACATTAAGGTCTCGGAAATAGTGAACTTAATAACGAAAATAAATTATCTCCATTATGAACATATTGCTGGAATTAGTTCACCGATCAATCGGACAGTTCTCGAGTCGTAGAAATCCTCCTAGCTTCCTATTCCACATTGATCCCATTTGCTCGGGTAACGCAGACAGTGTGCAGTCTGCGACAGGTGTCAGTAGACAGAACACACGTGACTGCCTAAACCGCATGGTGACTGTTTTGACGCGGCTATCCGTCAGGTAATCGCGGTTCACCGTCATTCGATGCGCTACGCATCGAATCGTCTCGAGTATCCATGTACCATTAACGCACGCAAAACCACACATAGTTACGCGATTTGCTGTATGTAATCGTTCGTATAATTTATACAGTCGCTGCCAGCAACGATCACGATTATATTAATAACGAAGTATTCGATCGCTATTAATATATTGTGTATTAATAAATAATGTAAATCGTAAAATTATAATCAGAACTAATGTAAACCCGTAAGTGCTGTTACAACTTTTATGTACAAGCAGAAAACGCGGTAATAAAAAATAAAATCCAACTAAACAATGATCGAAAGAAGTCAGATCAATATCCACTATAAAAATATAGATTATCTCTAATGTTATACTGATGTGTTAACAAGAAGAAAAGAATTAATAAGAATTAAATTAATAGCTTGTTATGCTGGCGGTGATAATAATAATAGCAAAACCGAGATTAGCCAACTGGTACCTACGACAAAATGCTCGCTGCGCGTTTTATGCGCTTGCAACCGCGTATGCACGAACCCAACCCAGCACGCAAGCTCGCGTTCCTCTGCTTCACCGAATCACGAATCACGTTTACTTTAGTCGACTGTCAAAAAGCAGCTTCAGAAAGTTTTCTAAGCGAATCATATGCAAGCTCATGCATGTCGAGCGTTATTTTTAGGCAACCAAGCGATCGTAAAACTCTGGCGATGCAACGATATGATACAGCAATATAATATCGCATTCTTATCTCTAAAAAAAATACATTTCACGAATATATCAGTCCCCGGATGCATCACACAAACACATACACAATAAATTTAAAACCAATAAATTTAAAAATTTATAAAAGTATAATTATTCAGAAAATCAAGAATCAAAAATTCAAAAATGCAAAGAATCTGACAATGAGTTTTCTACATACATATAAAATTGTAAAAATAGTATAATAATTTAACTTAACAAATCAGTAATGTATTAAAAAATAGATCATTATTCTGACGTAAGTACTTTAATAATCTAAAAATATCCATCGCTTGAAAAAAAAAGGTGCTTCTTATCGTATCGGTTATCATTTGCGTTATCTAGAGCAGACGATACCGTGCAGATAGCATACAATCGCACGTAAACGAACGCAGATAACATTGTCCCTATTTGCTGCAATGTCCACACAAGAGCAACCAAATGTCAGCAGTATATCGAACAATTTGGATTACATTGATCAAAATAACGAGGAATCGATGGATGAGGATCGATACACATATTTCTCATATCTACTCGGTATTTCGCCAATTACTTGAGAGTGAATTTAAATCACTAATGATTTATGGGCCATCGACTCATCTGGAATAATTACGGCTATCAATTCGTGAAACAGTACAGAAAACTAAGCTTAGGAACATTGATCTAAGAATTAAATTTAAAATGCTTTCTCAATTCTTTTTAATACTTGTATGCTACATTTATATTAATAAACAATTCTGATTTAATTTTAAATTATTTGTCCATTTAGAGAGACTCATAATTAAGACGATAAAGAAGAGATATAAGTTTACAAAAACGATTAAAAGTACGCTAGAAACTCGTTTATAAAACGAGATGGAAAATCTGAGGATAAAAGAAACAAATCGCCACAATGCTAATTACTGAGTCGCGGTTCGCGTAACGAGAACTCCGAATATGGGTTGGTTTCTGCAAAACTTAACGTTAGAGTTCGTAATAGTTCGGGAACGTAAATCGGACTAAATGAACGCCAAGTCCGCGAATTCCAACGGATGTACTTCGAATTGGGCTGAAGATAGTAGCTTCTCCGTCCTCTTTCCCTTACTATTACAGGGTTTCAACTAATAGCACATCTCGTATGAAACGCCACAACCAACAGAAGGGAAAAAACTGAAAAGTCTTTAATACTCACATTAGTCATCTATGGAATATAATGTCAGAAATGTGAGATGTAATTTACCATACTGTATCCAGAAAGCTTGAACTATTTTGACAGGTGCAGTCACATTTAATCATTCTACATTTCCACGTGAAAGCCATTTTGTGTGGACATAACTTGCAAGAGCTACTCGCGTATATATATTTCCTCGCAATTTCCTCGCTTCTGACATCATAACGCAAGATGGCCGACGATATTGAGGACCCTTACGAGAGAAGGTTGCGAGGCATTTCGAGGCAAGGACACCCTATACCGCAAGTCAGTCAATAACCGTTCTATTGATAAGTTTGCGTTATGACTGAGTTAAAGAGAAGAGTGTAATCAACGGAATTATTGGAATGGAAATGGGTCATACGTTCAACACTTTCCGATAGCGACATTGTCTAGCTATTACAGTATCGCATTCAATTAACATTGGCAACGCTAAACGAATCAATGTTGCCATGTAGACGCAAGCGTCAACGTGTACTGGCAGGTATTTGAACGGTAAATATATTTACGAATGAGAAGCTTTTAACCAGCACATTAACGATTTAATGAATAATAAAGTCATTTTCTCATTTAAGTGAATCAACTGATTGTTGTAAATTAACGAGATCAAAGATATACAACTAGAGAACGACAACCGGGGAGACTGGAATTGGTTGTCATAGTTTTGAATAATGATTTTTAAAAAATGATAGATATAAGAATTTGTTTTAACAATATTATATATGTTATAATATATTCCTACATCTCTTAGATATTAAAGAAAATATTACTCTTGAATATACTATTGTATAAATGAGTGATATTGAAATAAAGCTACGAAAATGTGACAATTAGCCCCGTATTCGGAGTTTAGTGTGATTGTTACACATTTCAGATTTGACAGTAACACATTTTTTATGGATAAGGCATGCAAATAATACAGAGTTCATTTTAATGTCAGTTTTATATTTCAGGGAATAATAGTAATTAGTATACTGATAAAATAAAAGTTATTTTAATTGTAAGATACGTAATTTGTTTTTGTACTATATAGTTCATGTATGAAAAATGAAAAAACATCTATGTGAAATATATTCGTAAACATGACCCCATATGGCCATTTTATACGAAAAATTATATTTATAAACTTTGTTATAATAATAATTAAGTAACTGTCAAAATTATCTAAGACATAATAAATAAAAAAAAAATAAGTGCTTGTGGAAATGGAAATCCAGCAAAGCTGGAATTCAGCGCGCAATTCAAGAGACTGCAAATATATATGATATATAAATTCACATGGAATTATTTTATTAATCTCTATTTTAGGAGAATAAAATAAATTTATTTCTCCAAAACAAATTAATTATTTCACCCCATATATTTCTTCTAAAAAGCACTCAAGATCTAACTTCGTCCATTATTT
>NW_017259561.1:1441096-1448825 GCF_001594045.1 Atta colombica
CATGTGTATTTACATTATATAGTTTTAATAAATCGTTTATTATTATCTAAGACATATCATTTTCTACAAGGAAATCGATAATAATGTCAAACACTAATCAAAGAACGTAAAAGAAGATAAGAAAAATTTGCCAACTTCATTATCAATTTCTTAAAAGTTGTTGTAAGTAATATCTATATACGACGCTTTTGGCTCAAACTGTTTTATACAACAATTTAATATTATATCAGCAATCTACATAAAAAAAGAGAATGCTATACATATTTTGTTATTGTAATTTTTTGACGATCATCAGTTTCATATAACAATCAGTTCCGTATGACATCAGTCGTGACGATCTCTTCTACTATGAAAAAAAAGATGTTCCCAATTTAAAAATAGAAGGCTAAATACAAAAATCGTTATAAATTCGTAGAACAAATAACGTAGACAGAAAAGTATAAGAATATACAAGAAAATTCTAGAAATAAAACTGTACGATGATTTCAATACAGCGAGATATGCGAGCATGTGCTATTTTTATTACTCCACTCCAACAATATTCTTTGAATTATCGATAATGCGAAAAAAATATCATGTTATCGCGAGAATGATATCGCATGTGCGACATAAAGTTGGAAAAAAAGTGGAATGGCTTAGATGAGACAATCGGATCTCGTGTGGGAGGACAGGTAGAAGGGTCTGCGCTGGAATCGATGTTATCGAAAAGAGAACAGCTAAGGAGCGAGTACATATGTACGCGAACGATACTGGCACATAGATACCCGCTTGGCAGGCACCTAATACGAACCGGGGCCGAAGGGCTCGCTGCAAACTTGGATTTATGCTCACGCTGCAGCACATAAAGTTCCATGTCCCTGCGTAAGCCTGTGTGCAATGGCAAATTTCTCACCGCCCCTGCAATATTCTCGCCGACAGGTTAACGCCGAATATATTTTCGCGGGTGGTGCTTCGCGTTTCGTTCACCAACTGGGTATGCGGCAATTGAATTGGTCATTCTGAAGACGTTACGATAAAAGAACGCGCGAGAGTTATATACAATATATTACTTATAGTATTATACATGTGATGCTTTACAAAAAGATGATTCGTTCTTTTGTAGGAGATGGATAAAGAGTTACGAACATCTTAATTAGGAGCGCAAATCATAATGTAATTTGTCCTCGGTTTATCTTAAAGTTAAAGAGAGACGCTATATTAATGCGTTATTTTCATTCTGTCTTCATCGTACATCAGTAAAATAAAGATAGAATGATAAAGATAAATACTACTAATAGTGCTTTCTGCGAACGCACCTTTAATGATTATTGTAATCAATTATTATAGAACCGTATAAAATTAAATTAAAATCATTAAAAGCATACATCACTAATTTACATACGTTTCTAATTATTTTAATTGTATCTATTTTTTCAATTTTTTTTCCTTAATTCCCATCTGAATTCAACTTACTTTTCTCGGAAGAATAATTATGATATATTCATTAAAAAAGCCAATGAATGTAATCCAATGGATATAAGACAAAAATCTTATAAAATTTATGGATGCAAAAATAGAATCATAAGATTTTTATCCCTTTTCGACATTTTTAATACTGGTTATCTTATACGACGTATAAATTGCATTCTCATATCATCGCTCGGTCATGACTAATATGAGATCCATCCAGATATTTTCGGATTCAAAACGGGTAATTATATGTATGAAGGGGGGTATGGGAGGGAGGGATATTCTATATGGATACAAAAATAAATAGAATAATTGCAATTTATTTTTAAAAAATAATATAATTATTCTCATATTTTTACATTTTGGCAAAATAATCACAATAATAGCAAGACTGTCTACCAAAAGCAAGACGTATCCCATCTGTAACTCTTAACCATAACGACAATGTAGCAGTACTAACCATATTAGTACCGCTATATTGTCGTTGAATAGATATTATAGATAAAAAAAAATCTGTGCAACGATAACATAACTATATCTATTATTAAGAATTATAGAATCGAATTGATGACATTAATAATGATACTTGTTACATTGCCTCTTTTTTATTTTTTTTTTGCGGAGAGGAGGGGGACTTACACTATTTGAGTTTAGCACATCCGCAAACTCGAATTCAGGAGGGAAATATATTATGAGAGGGAAAGGGGTATTCCGCTAAGAACAGAACTCCATAAGAGGTGTGACTGAAGAGGGCTGAAAATATGTCTAACGGCATTGTGAGGTCTCCTCTCAAAGATTTGAGATAGGATTTTTAACAGGTAGGCGGTGTATACATATCGAATCCCATATTACCACAGGATACGAGCTCCGGAATGCCTATGAAGATTTTCTCTCTTTACGTGAAAAAAGCAAAAAAAAAGGTAAAGCACATGCTATGACTGAACGAGTGTGACAGTGCGACAGTATCAGAATGCAACTGAAGTGTCATTACATAAGGAAACCAATATTAAAAAAGAGATAAAAATTCTATAAGTCATTTTTTGTGTCTATGAATTTTCTAAGACTTTGCTTACAGTGAATCAAAAAGATTTTTAAAAATTTGTTCGAAATTAGCAGCGCTTAAAGTTAAACAAGATAAAGTAAATTAAGAAAATATGAAAATATGAAACTGTCTTCATATCAAACGGTTAGTTGCCTTATTGTACTTTGCTTAACAAGGAACGCCGAGAATCCAATTATGTGATAGCAGGTGGTATAGGTGTCGCCGATGTGATTATCACCGCAGCTCGTTAACCTCTCATCAAGATGCGAAAACAGACTTGCCCCTCTCCCCCCCCTCTCTCTCTCTCTCTCTCTCTCTCTCGCTCGCTCGCTCACTAAAGCGCACTTTGAATCTGTACTACATCCTCATGCTCGTCATTTTCACAAAAGGAAGGCAACTCTGTCATTCTCTCCTTAAAAAATTGGTCGCGATTTCTTTTCACGGTCCAAGGCGTCCTGTAGCCGTTCTCTCTCTGGAGAACGAGAGCCCGCTATAACCATTCACAACAGGCGGGAGCAGTCTGCATCCGACAAAAATTCCACCATCGGACGTAGATCACACCCTCCTCCTCGCCGCCCATTCCTCTTGCGACAGTCGGGAAGACGTTTTACGAGCAGCGATTTATCGAACCAGCCAGTCCGCCGTTCTCTTGCGTTCGTTGCGAATAGTCCATAAATTTCCGCGATGTACCGCAAGGAAAGAACCAAAAAGGGAGGAAACGTCCGGGAACGCGAAAGGGTAGAGGTGACATAAAGGAAGACTGAATAGGCATCCTTTTGGAAAACACGCGACCTCGCTATCACAATTGCATTCGAAGTACATTCCTCAGCTGTCATTCGCACTACACATCCCTGTACGTGTACGCGCGCGCAAAGATGCACACGAGTGAAAGCACGACTGCACAAAGAAACCTTAGACGTATCCCGATTTCAGTGTCGTACCTTCATATATCTTTGACTCTTGAGAACTGATGGAACCTTAAAACGCACACGCGCACGCGCATACGACATATTTCTTCATGCTTGTTTCAGAATTTAAGGTCAATTTTCGATTCTGTTTAAATTATTATTAGAAATATTTTATTATTATCGAAATGTAAAAATTATCAAAATCATATGATTTTAATTTAAAGTAGACATATATAATACTAATTTATTCTATAACTAATTTCCCATTTTTACCATCAACACTTTGAATGTTGATCCCTTTGGAAATAAATAAAAATACGCGCGCAAGGTCACGAGATGCTTGTAGTAATACCAGATATATGCTCAATACTGTTTTGAAACTGAATTACACGTTAAGCTGCATTCGCTTTAAACACTCACTTACTATAAGCTTCATTCTACCTTTTTGCTATTCATTAAGTACATGCGAAGAAAGATATAATAAAGTTTAGTGCATGAATTTCCAAAGCAAACGCACCTATAGATAATAAAAAAACTCCGATATTGCTCGTCTTATATTGTGGTACTGAAAAAATTAAAGATGTATTGATTACTGAGCATATGTTATTTCAGTTTCTGTTAATTCATCTTGTAACGAAGCTTTTTTCCTGATAAAATGAACGCTGATGAATCTCAGGTTATATAGCTATAATTCACACAATAATTCTTGAATTGAATTAACCGTTAATTCCCTTTGGAAGAATTGCCAAAATTCATAGTGCTGCTTGAAGAAATGTTATAAAATGCTTGAATGTAATGTTATCACACAATGCAGGCAAAACTTAATATATTTATCAATAAAAGTATAATTTATTATTAAACTAGGGAATGGAAAGTTACTTTTTAAAAGTAATTAATTATCGTTACTAATTATCAATTCTCAAAAATAACTCGTTACTTAAAAAGTAATGATTTATTACTTTTCTTTTTTAATGCTGCTAAATAAGATCAGTTTAAAAATATTTGCAATTTGGATGATCTTCTATGGCATAAATATCAGTTTGCCCGCAAAGAGATAAAAAATACGTACATACAATGCTGTTTATTGTACGTTTTCTGTCTATAAGATGATCTATAAGATGATAGTAAGAATAAGCGAATCCTTTATGAAGTTTTTTGAACTTGTCTTATCTGATAATTTGTATGACAAAATTTAATCGGATTTATGCCAATTTTACTCATATATTAAAAAATAAGATAAATAATAAAAGTTTATATATATTATACACAAACTAACGAGCCATTTGCTTTATATGTTTTGGTTGCAGGCGTATCTGAAAACAATGAATGCAGTACGAACGAAATGTATGGAATACAAACTACAAGAGCAATATATACATAAAGAAACAACGAACACGGCAAATATACCAATATAAAACGCTCAAATATAATGCATCGAGTGGAACGCACACGTTATAACTCGCTATTTAAAAAATAAGCAAGATAGAAAATGGTGCACCGATGGCAAATAACTATCAGTTTCGTAATGGATGGCTATAGGATTCGGATAAAAATGCATGGAACGTGATATATAAATAAATGTTTTACAAACCGAGAGATTCTGTTATTATAAGAAATTTTTAATCGTAATGTAGTATTCAATATTATTGCTTTATTTATTATCAAACTTTCTCATCTTTTAGAACGCTCTCATTTATCAATTTCATCCCAGAAAATATTTACATATACGAAACCGAAGTTTCGAACTGAAAAACATGAAGCCAAATAGTCTTATACAATTGTATTTAACAATTGTATTTTCTTTTGTAATTATCTATAATCTGCGTGCAAAATTACTCATTTTTCTTTGAAAGTAATTTAATGAAAACAAATAAAAAGTAGTAACAAAAAGAATAATACCAACGTTCGACTGTGACAAAGTTCGATTAAAATGGAAGCAGCATTACGCGGTGCAATTTCGTCGGCAAAAATTGTCGCGGCGGTGCATCGCCATTCGTGCATCGCTTCAGAAACGAGAAGGTCCTCTTCCGATATTGAGAAGGATATCGTGTATCTGCCCAAGATCCGGTATCTGGGAGCACTTTATCATCCGAGTAACTGTAGCGAGCGAGCAAACTCGTGCGAATAACGCGACCCTTCGAGAAAATGCAGCTCCGTGAACGAGTGAGCGAGTCAGTGAAACGGGCGACACGCGTCAAACAAAGATAGAAGTAGCAGCCGCAGTACTTCCGTTTTCTGAATCGTTCCGTTTTATTTCGCTCTTCGAATACCCCATACTCCTCCTCCGTGCCTGCTATAAAACTCCAGACTCCCTTTTCCTCATCGACGGAACAAAAGTTGATTTTAACACTTATTCGAGTAGTATATATCTTCGGCACACAAGTATACAAGGTGTTTCAAAAGCGGAACGAATATAAGATTGATTTGATTTCGATCGGGATTAGAAGTCGTATATTTCAAATGTTAAAATGTATGACTAGACATAGCGGTTACTGTCAAATCTGGAGAGCGCCAAGAATTGTTTAATCATCGTAAATTCATCGCTGCGTGATATCAGTATTTATAGGTATTAAGATTTGTGCAAATACCGCAGAATCAAATAATTGCACACTTGTGTGTACACAATATATCTATCATGCAGTTGAAAAACTTTACGGAAATTAAAAGATCAATTACAGGTTGTAGTTTGCAGTATTAATACAATAAACAGCATTTAAATTACAGATTTAATTTTTAATTTTTATCTATTTATTCATTTACTTAATTACTAACAACTTCATTATTTTAATAAATTGAATTAATTAATTATTTAACAATATTTTTAAAATTTGTTTTGTATCGTAAAATTTTTGGGCATGATATCATACTTATTATCAGTAAATTAAAAGGTATCGTATTGTATAGATATTTTTGTTGGATCGACGATGGAACTATTGGGGTTCTCTTTCATGTTCGAGTTTTTGATTTCACGAAACTAGACCAGATTTTTATGGCATTCGTCCCGCGCCAATAATGAATCTAGACTCGTCCTGGTTTTTTCCAACATAAAGAATCATCCGAGTTAATTAAAATGCCCGGTGCCACAAGGCAACGGCGGTGGTAATTTACGGAAACTAGATGACCATGAAAAAGGCCATTCTGAATCACAGCGTTTTATACCAACGGTAATTTATTTCGCCACACATTTCCGAATTATATAGCAAACTAACAAACAATGACGACAAAAGAGTTGAAAAGAGTTCGGACAGATCGGAACGCTACGTCGCATCGCGTCGCGTCGACGTCGCTGCAAATGGCAAACTAGCGCGATAGTTGTCTGTGAGATTGCGATGGAATCAAGACCGCGTTATTATTGACTCGGAAACGCTTCTTCCTTTTAGATTCGTTAGACGTAGCGAAGAACTTTCAAGGTTTGGGTGGCGAAAAGGGAGATGCAGATGCTACTGAAGAAGAACTAGTGAAAAGAGAGAAGGCCAGTGAAGAAAAGAACGAATACTGCAGAAAGCAAGTAAAATGCAGAGATTGAGACAGCGGAAGCGGAAACCATTAATGGCGATGCGGTAGGCGCGAGTGGAGTGGATGGCGCACAGGTAGAAGAGCTTACTACAGGCAGGAGAGACGTAAATGGAGGATAAAAGTGCGGGGGAGAGAAGGGGGAAAAAGAGAAATAAAAAGTCACGCGAAAAAGAGAGCGTGAGTGCGATGCGGACTGTAAAACGTTCCGTAGGAGGGAAAGAGAGGAAAAGAGAAGAAAATGAGAGGAGGAGGAGAAAGAGAAGGGGAGAAGGATTGTGTGGCGTGCTATTGTGAATTCGTAACAGAGCTTCTCTCCTCTCCTCTCCTCTTCGCCGTCCCTTCCTGCATTACGTTCGCATCTCTTCTCGGCTCTCGCCGGTCGGGGCCGGGCCCTTTGGAGTGACGAGCGCATTACCGGTAAAGCCCAGTCGACGTGATCGGGTCAAGCGCATTTACTCCATTTTAAACTCTATTCTCATTAGAACGCCTCCGAAGTAGGAAACCGAGTGCGACTTTCGTGTAGCCGACGCTATCAACTAGGTATATACTCGCGACGTGACTTCGCCGTCGATCAAACGCCTAGAATACATACACGCGCGAATCTATATCTGTCCTACTTCCGCGGCAACATGCCGATAGCCTAGACAATAGCCGTTCACCGTCGTGCAATTATTTACCCTGAGAACAGGTATACCTAGTCGGTATATACGCACAATGCCATTGTCTCTCGTCTATACGTACATAAACTCAACTACACACACACACACACACACACACACACACACACACACACACACACACACACACACACACA
>NW_017259561.1:1448925-1451657 GCF_001594045.1 Atta colombica
CAGGCATACATGGCAAACGCATATGTTTCTACACACTGCAATAGCAATGTGTATTTCGTACACATATCTATCTGCGCAGATGTAGTGTTAAAAGGACGACTAGCGATTGCAATCGCTTGCAGATGGCATTTGTCCAGAAAGAGTCATTAATCGCGACCAAAACCGTCACGGTTGCTTAAACGATTCGGATCGCACTACCGTGATTGGTTTTCAATTTCTTCCGATGGAAAGGGCTTGTCAAATGGTAGCTTGATTCGATCATTCCTCTGAAAGTCAAGGAGCCGTAATTGGAAGATTTGTTCCTTTGCACACGGAATTATT
This sequence comes from Atta colombica, assembly GCF_001594045.1. Classification (NCBI taxonomy): domain Eukaryota; kingdom Metazoa; phylum Arthropoda; class Insecta; order Hymenoptera; family Formicidae; genus Atta; species Atta colombica. The sequence continues at coordinate 1,449,247 of NW_017259561.1, forward strand.
TTCCCTCTGCGCCAAATACGGTTCGATTTAATCTCCCAATGAAAGAAACGATTATATATACATAAAGTAGTCCATTAATGAGAGAAGGTTCATTAAATAGCCAATCCTTCATTCTTCTACCGGAGAACACTTCATTTCCCTTTTCCCATAAATGATTTTATCATATTTTGCTCTACGAGAATCGTTACATAGCTAAGCAAAGTACCTATATATGCTCTCTTTCTTAAGATAAACTTAAGATTTAATTAAATATTTGTTACATAATCATTGGAATTTAGTGCGTTTAATACTACGTGAAAGTGTACACCTACATCAATTCGATTGACTTGCCGACTATCGCAACTTTATAACGCGAACTCGATTAAATTTATCGGCAGTGACCGCAACCGCTGCGGCACGGCGACATCAATATGAGAAAAATGTTGGTCTCACCTAAACCGACGCGACGTGGCGATACCTGTTCTGACGATCTGTCCTCGCTGGCGATCGCTATCACGTTTCGACAAAGTCGTAAAGTCGAATCGAAATTCACCGACGTGGCTCGTATAAGCGACATAAATTCGTCTCGGCCGATGCGATGGTTAAGCTATCGCACGATCGTTAAGCTATCGAAATTCTGCCGCGATTTATTATCGGCCGAAGCTTCGCCGCCCATGCCATGAACTCACCGGACTGGTATCACACGATCGCTCTTCTTTCGTCGTCGAAAGAGAATGATATTCGACGATTGACAATTTCGCTTCATGTACAATTTCAAGTAGGTATAAGTATACATGTAGAATACGACGCGCGAATTTGATGATTTTTAGCGTTGAATTCGTTTGAAATTTCCAAATAAGATTATCAAGCAAATGTATATATGTAGATGTTCCAAAATACATTGCATAAATCTATGGAAAATTGTAATGTTACATTGTAGACAGATTAATAAATTGGCTATTATTCGTTCAATTAAACGTGCACAAAGACACTTCCGACAGAACAAAAGTATTTCATGCGACATCATTTAAACTAAAGAGGCGGTTGATTATCACCATCGTAAACGATGACGAGCGTGCTACTGGAGTGGTAATAATAATAATGGTAGTTTGAGAGAAACAAAGGGGAGAGAATTAAAAGGAGGACATTTCAGGTAGTTCCAAGGTAATATTTTCCGCGGAAAATGAAAAACGGAGCGTCTGTAGGACATATAGCTTGGATGAACGAGCGCAAAAAATAGGTAATAAAATAGCTACGAAAACAACGATAATGGCGCAACCACAAAGAGCCAATTTACGTATATCCGGGGAATCTCGGGAACAGACGGAAGTGACCTAAGCAAACTTTCTCGATCGCGAGCTGAAAGTGAGTCCGAGCGGAACAAGTCTTTCTGCGCGGCACGTCGACATCGGCGAAAAAAAAATACAACTGCATTTTTGCACTTAGAGATCCCGCCCGGAATGTGTTGCGCGAGCAAAGTTCGCAACTTTCCGGTAGTCGGACGCTTCCATTTACGCACTAACTACGCTCGGAACTTGTAATTATCCGCGTCAGTTTTACGATTTAGAGGCGACAAGAGGGAGAGAAGGTAGAAGCAGAAGAGAGCAAACGCGCTTTCGATTTAATGACTTCCGCCGCATAAAACTTTACTATCGCGCATCACCGACGCATCGCGACGCGCCAATTCAGCGTAATCTTCTCGTAAAACGACATATTGTATCTTACACTTTTCAGTTAATGGGGCATTCGCTGATTTAATGGTAACGCGGCAAGCTGCAAGCAATGTGCATGCCTTGCGTAGTTGATGTGATTTTCCTCCGTTCATTTTTTTTCGAGGACGCTTATACAGAGTAATTTTTATTTTACATATTATCCGTAATTCCGCTACGCACAAACGTATGGATTTTCATTAACGTTTTCTCCAAGAATAATTATACACTGCCGTGATAATAATGATATCATTAACTTTCAAATTTATCATCTTGCATTTATCAGCTTGCATTCCAATCTACTGATTCAATCTATATATTATTATCAAATCAAAAAAAATCGCGTATTTCCGTTAATATCTGTTCTCAGAATCATAATCTTAACACCGCAAAAAGCAGTAAAAACACTGTTAAAATCTACTGATAGGATAGCTTTCTAGTGATTGTGAAGTTCTAATTTATAAATTTACTACGTCCTATACATCATAAAATGTAATCAGGTACCGAACGGAGAAATTGCATGACCTGCCGTTGAAACTGGTATTTACAAGTAACCTTTCTCCGCACAATTAGAACATCGCGCAAAAAAAAAAAACAAATATTCTAGCTAATAACATAAAAGCACGTAACGTTTTATTCTGCTCTCTCTCTCTCTCTCTCTCTCTCTCTCTCTCTCTCTCTCTCTCTCTCTCTCTCTCTCTCTCTCTTTCTCTCTCTAGCTAT
>NW_017259561.1:1451757-1454378 GCF_001594045.1 Atta colombica
CACTCTCAATGTGCAGCCTTTACAACACAGGTCTAGAAAGTTCTCAGACCGTCGCGCCGCGTCGAGAGACCCGACAGACCCGACAGGCCCGCGGAATCGGTAGAGATGCTTTAAAAGATTATCAACCACCAACATCAACACACGAACACGCTGTAGAAACATACGCGCGTGGACTAGGGAAGAAGAGAGGGCTTAAATCTCCCTTCGAGCAATTCGAGCACAAAGCGTGGCTCCGCATTCCGTGAGAATAAGAAAGATGAAGAGCAAGTTGAAAGGCCTTTAGTGGAGGTAGCGCCTTATATTGTCCTCGACTAATAAACCGCGTACCAATTCGTTGCCGATGAGAAATACCGCGTTGCAGATGAAAAAAAAGATTTCTAGTTCGAGATCTTGGAGGATAAGACAATACAAGAGCGCGTATTCATATAAAAATAAATTAGATCGATGAGACATAATAATCCGTTGGAAACGGCGCGGACGCAAACGCGGCGAATCGGAATTAACGATGGCAGCTTGGCAATCACGTGCCAGAAAAGTTACGATAAGTCAATTTTTCGAAATCTCTCGATACCTGCAATTCGTCACGTTCGTCGAGACCAATCAAGATCTCCTTTAGTATGAAATCATAATTCACTTCCGTGAGACAAAGAGAAGAAGAGAGAAAGTCAACAAGGAAAGATCTGAATCTCGATTCTGAAGCACGCGCATGAATTCTTTGGCCTACAGTTCAACAGGATTTCACTATGCCTAGCCTGTTCGAAATTCAAACTTCAGTTATCTCCGTTCATATCTGCGTTCATTTTTTCCCTGTTATTTTCCTATAAATATCTACAATTATTCAATAATTCGATTCAATGTTAATATTAACATCATTTGCTAACGAGAATGAAACACTATTATTTTATGAAATAAAATGGGCATCACGACTTTCTTTCAATTATGGATAAAAATCGATGTGTAAAAACGTCTAAGCTAGCAATTATGGTATCTAATGCTAAACTTTTACTCGTATACTAATGTAAGAGCATATTAAATGTCCTTGTTCCATAATCATTCAGCAGTAATAATTTCTTTCTGCAATACTAACGTAGTAAAAAAAATCAATTATTAAATAAAAATCAATTATTAAATATCCAGAATTACATATCAAAAGAGTATAAATAGAGTTTTGCTATACACATGGTAGAATAGATATCTTTGGATCCTGGAATTATACTGGAATTTTATGTATTCTGAAAAATTCTTAGAAAACTTTTGAAATTCCAAAATTTGGCCTGGAATTTGTTTTTTCATTCTAAATAATCAGAACGTGAAAAATGAAAGAAATAATAAAAAGAAAAGTTATGTTTGGGTCTTCCCTTAAAGATACAATAAGCTATCAATATATAGAAAAATTTGGATTTAATGTCTAAAACAGAACGTAATAAAAAAATCATTTGTGTTGGCGGAATGTTCATTTGATAATATTATTTATAAAACAATAAATAGTATTATTCTAAATTTATTATCGTTTTAATTAATTCGTATAGAAACTTAACTTGAATACAAAGTATATAATATTGTACGAATCGATGAAATGATGATTAATTAAATAATGAAAATTAATCGATAGGATAAATCTTGAAAAAAAAACCAAGATTTTTATTTGAATGTCTTGGAATTATACTTGAATTGATCGCTGGACACCATATATATAAAAAAACAATATATAAAACCAGAATCGACAAAAACAGAAACACTAAAGACAGCACTGACACATTTATTAAAAGAGATGTCAGATATAAATAAAATGTCGCAATGAAATCCCATGCTTGTAAGAAGCAATCAAGGAAGTAGTGAAAAAACGGTAAATCAAAATATTTAAAATATTTTCTTGAAGAAAATATCGAAAAAGGTCAAAGTACGCGTGATCTTTGAATTATAAATGTAAGAAAATTCACATAATTGCATTACTATATACCTTATTCAATAAATAAGTATCAGTATTTATTAATACACCGGAATGTTTTATCTTCGTTAACGATTACATATGCATTATGCATTGAGTAATCATGAGTAACTTGATGGTACGCAATAAAGATAAAAGTCAACGTGAAGTGGCTTGCGATGAAAACAGGCGAGCAAACCTTTATACGAGTATCAACTTTGCAATCTAATCGAGTGAAAATCTAATTTAAAAAAAAACATAAAAATTTCACGAATCGGAAGATTAACTTTACTCTTTGCTAACCTTCGGAGATACTCTAGAGTCCTCCTTGAATTCAAAATCGAGATGGATAAGATTAAAGATTAAATCAAATTTTAAATTAAAAACCTAATTTAACTACCATTAATTTCACTCCGTTTTTTTAATCTTCATATATAATACTTTAAGTTAATATAACTCAATTCGCAGTTTTATTAATTCATTCCGTGTAAATATATATCATAAAGTTATCTATCACACAATTCGTTTGAAAATCATACAATATGTGTCGTCATCATATATATAGAATTATATTAGTTATCATATATGTTATCACATAATGCAACAAGCACATATCAAAGCGAGACCATAGAATAATGTCTCATCTTATCAGGCACAGTCGTAATTAAAGTATATATATATATATATATATATA
>NW_017259561.1:1454478-1455218 GCF_001594045.1 Atta colombica
AATAAGTATAAAAAATATTCGTCTCATTTGTGGTACGAGTGATTCTATAGTTACGACATCTATAATTATGTTCTCTCTTGATTCTATAATTACAACATCCGATTTTTATTTGTCGTGATTTCATGAATCAATATGTTTCCTTAAAATATCGCATGAAACTGCAATGTTTAAATGATGATTGCAACGAAAGACAATCATGAGTGACATTTTTTTCGTTCGTATTCACGTATGAACGTATCACGTGTTTGGCAAATTATGTGTATAGCGGAATTACAAATGAGTCTGCCGCGCTTTCGCAGGATCCATATAATGGATGCACATCTATCATTGATATTACTCTGATTATTTAACGGAATTTTTAATTAGTATTAATGCACGATTCCTTCTTCTCCCATTTTACGTTATATTTCTAGTTAAAATTGTAAAACTCGGAGAAATAATGCACCTTGTGATTCAAAATTTCAGAAACAACAAATGCCCGAAGCACATGATGTTGTAATTGAATACAATTTCAAATTTCGCAATTAAGCTTTAATTTAGTTTAACATATTGATCGGAAAACATGATATCGCATATTGCTCCTGTCTATGAATTAATAATATAATATTAATGAAATATTATAATTTGGCATATTGACTCTAAAGTTAACTTTTCCTTTTTATAATAAATTAGAAAATTGGTTTTACATATTAAATTGTTAAACTATCAATTTGCATTCAATATAATATATACTATATATA
>NW_017259561.1:1455318-1459377 GCF_001594045.1 Atta colombica
TATATGTATATATACATATATATGTAGTATATATTTTTAAATAATATACCTATATAATATGTTGTTTGATGTGTTTAGAGAGAGAGAGAAAACAAATGTTTAATGTGGAACAAGTAATTTATCTCTGCAAATTATGCATTAAATTCAGCGCGTTATTTGGTTATTTTTAGATTTCATCTTTTCGACAGTAGAAATTAATTAGCAATATTTTTTACTGAAAAGGGTAAAAGTAATACACTGTACTTTTCTCCAGCTTATACCTGCATATCGTGTACATGCCGAGTAATAATTTCGTTCTCAAGTGCCGCGAACAATGCATCAGCTGAATCGCGTCGTGCTCATTATCGCTAGAAAAAAAAATAAATGGAACTACTGATAATAGTGCTGCATTATCTGAGAATGAACAATAGACCATGCGAGGGAGTGATGTATAGCGCGACGTAAAATTTAAACTTCCGGAAGCGGGCGGGGAAAGGTGGCACGAGAACAGAGTGAATTCGCATTCCATCTACGTTCGTCATTTCATTTCTCTTTGTCCCCTGCCGCTTTTGGCCCGATTCCGTACCGATTCCTCTTATTCGCTCGCTCGCGGATTCAGAAAGTTTGGAATAGTTGCGAATCAATGAAAAATAACAACAGATCGGTATCCACAATATCATCGGATTTCCGTAGGATGATCTTCAAGAAATGCGAGTCGATGTCGTACAAGCGTGCATTTTTGCGATATAACTTGTTTATTCGTTTGTCGCCGAGTGATAATGTTTCGGTATACATAGCGTCATATAGCAATCTCGTTATGTGGATTGTATTGGATCGTACGGATCAAACATGATCGCGCGTACAAGCCGGAACCGGAATAATGTAAACTGGGTCGCTATCGATCTCTCCTTGTTCTTCGAATTCGGGTTCGATTACAGGAACCCTTCTTAATCATCTATTATAGGAAACTATATAAATTATGACAACAGATTCGCTAGTGTATTATAAATGAATGCCCATTATACCGAAAGATGTAGTATAGGTCGGAGCAATGCTCGGACCAATAACCTACTGTGTTTAAAATTGCATTCATTTCTAACTAAACACAAAGAACGGCATTATTAAAATTGCAGTATTTTCTCAAAACCTGAAATTTTCTAATTCCGAAAATATTCATAAAACGAATGAAATTCAATGCAGTCTAATCGTTAATTTGGAGCATTCATCACGTTACCAATCGCTTGCATCACAAGCTCTTTTTGCAAATATTATCTCGCGACACGCTTTCATCTCGAGCTACGTTCAATCATGCTTAACTTCCTGTTAGTTCAAGCTAACGTTTCGTGACTTCCTTGATAAGCTTGACAAGTCCCTGCGCCTTGAAAAATGTTAGAAATCTTATATCGGAATAAACGACCTTAACCAAACAAAAAGCCATGTACTAGTAGAATTTAATAGGAAAATATGGCTACGTCCATGCAATTATTAAATAATCTTTACATTTAATTATTAAATGATCGCTACGTAAGTATAGCGATTTAGAAATTTAGATATATTTTTACAATTTTAGGTTTGTTAGTTCTATCCAAATTCTAACGAAATTGTGATGAATATCGCTATAAGTCGATATGCATAAGTGTTTACATAAACTACCTTAACGTCAAATCTCTATAGTATACAGAGATTAAACTTAAGTAACTTTCTTTTTAACAAAGTATATATTTGCTTTTATCGCGAAATACTCCGGATATAAAAATTTTACTCAACGCTTTAATGGCAAATATCGATCGGCGACGTGCTCTGGAATTAAGAGCCGTTATTAACCCATTAATTACCATTATCGTTTGCTGGCGATAACGACGCATCGAAAAGAGAAATCTCAATATGTGTCCTTAAGAGCACATCTGAATAATGTATCCCATCCTTTTAGACAGGATTCAAGAGTAGTGCATTTGAATATATCCAGGAAAAAATAACTAGATTATTGATTACAATCACGATAGTCAATAAGTTATAATCGCATGCTATTTCTCTTTATACAACACTTCAAATTTATCTCATATTTTTTATTATAATAATAGCATGTACGGATGCATATAATTAATTTTCAATTTCTTACACGATAGGATAATAATTGTCTCCCGCTTAGAAAAAAACTACACTGAAAGAAAAGATTGGCTGCTGCAGCAAATCAGATGATAAAATATGGCATAACATTTTTAATTGGTTGTAATAGTCAATTTTTGATTGCTGCAACCAATTGTTGGTTGTGTGTGGTTAACCTATCCGCAATGTATGTCAGTATAGAATTTCGATTGGGTAATAAAAAATTGGTTGTTGCAGTTAATTAAAAATGTTATGTCATATTTAACCATCTAATTTGCTGCAGAAACCAATCTTTTCTTTCAGTGTAAGATCCCGTATTTTATATGTAATGTATAATCATATTAATATCTTTCTAAATATTGTTTCGTAAAACGTAAATTTAATCTGAAATATGAGATAGTACCGATGAATTAATCAAATGTGTCTGATTGAATAATATTAAATTTCCAGCTATTTCTCAGCTCTGCAAGAGATACGTTTGGAAAGCATTTGTGTTCCGGAATTAAATAGTCCACTTCGAAAACGGTTAACGCTCGTCGATTCGCAATGAGCAAAAGTTTAACGGTCCGGAATTGAATTCTAAAGAAAAGAATCGAACGAAAAAAAGAGAAATGCAGAGTGAATCCAAAGGTACCGAGATTGCCGGTAGTAGACAGAAAATTGGATTTCAGCTGCTAAGAACGAATGGACCAAGGACGAATAGGACATTGACTATGAGAGAAGTTCTTTTTTCGATCGTATCTCTCTTTATCTCTCTTATATATACTATAACTACTTCGACAAAATCTCCTTTTGACAAAAACAAGTATAATGTATACCAAGTCATCACTCATCATTAATATTTAAGTGTTGGCTCAACGGTACATTTAATAATTATCATCTAAAGAAATATATCAACAAAAACGCAAACAGTAAACGATATGTACGCAAACATTAAATTTTGATAGCTAAAATTGCTATTTTATTATTTATTGCTAATATTATCTAACAGTAAATATATCATATGTGATACGAGGTGCACTTACAGAAATGAGTAAATTTACACAAATAAAATGCTCATAATGCAACAATTTTCAAATAATAATGCAATGAATAAATGTAAACGTTTGCATGCTTTGCTAAATGATAACCTAATAGATAGTCATTCCAATCATTCAATCGATAACATACAGATAATATAAGTGAAACACCAAACGAAACCAGACCCTTTTCACTATAAATATGGACATACGACCCGAACGTGCACGAAATAATCATTGCAACCGAACAGTAGCAATTTTCTTTTTACAAAAAGAGAAATACGCATTTAGATAATTCAATACGCTAAATCGTAAATCTAACATGATATTCCACGATTAAAGTGCATTGACAACAATTATTGCTTCTCGGCACAAAACATGTCGCGATTAATATTTCAAACTGCATTACTTGTTTATACTTATAATTCAATAGCATCAAAATTAAATCAAACAAAGCATAAAGCGTAAAGTATCATGTTGGTACGATATGAACCGTTAGCGATAGCCATTAATTATTATACTTCGCTAATTATAAAGTTCACCGCACAGTTCTGCGAACAAGCGTTCGTAAACGTGCAGTTAAACGCGCACGCATGCGATAATATTGCAAGGCGATATAATTTCTGTACACGTCATGTGTATCATGTCACGTCCGGGGAAGCGCTGGACCAATAATATAAGGATATATTGGTATCGGCCCAACGGGAAGCAGACAATGATCATTAGAGACGAGAGCGGTCCGTGAAGAGGTATTCATCGTGACTACTCGTCTACGTATAACAAGGTCGTCAACCTATCGCGTTGTTTCCTCGCATTTCCCTTGACTGTCTTTGTCGAATTTTATCAACCGGACACAACGCTTCACGATCATACAATATGAATAAAGAGAGATGGATCACTATGTATACAGTTAGCGGACTATTTCGATGTATATTCGATATATATATATATATAT
>NW_017259561.1:1459477-1462490 GCF_001594045.1 Atta colombica
GATTGAAATCTCAGATACTTGAAATAAACAAAATACATATCCAATATTATATATTCTGAAAGAAACTTAAATTAATTAACATTTAATCAAATTTATTACACACAATTTTTTAGCGTATTTATTAGCAAACTATTCCCGTATTTTTCTATATATAAGTTCTCAAATATAGCTATAAATCTATTTAGATATACTTCAAGTAGAAAATAAAAATCCCTTTCGTGACATTTTTGTAATATTTCTGCGTTAGATAGACTGAACTTTCTTCCTAAAATCAATAAATTTAAGCTTCCTCTGTAACCACTGAAACCACTGAACTGTCGCTGCAGTTATGCAAATCTGCAAAGGAAATTTTTATTTCCTACCTGACGGCTATTTCATTTTGGTTAAAAGGGAAGTGTTACGAACAAAGGTCTAAATTCGGAGTCGAGTCGCGCATGAGTTCCGACACATTCAAGACACACTCGATATACCGTTTTTGTAATTTAAAAATATTTTTCTCTGCAAAGCATTGATCTATTACGATCAACCTCAGTTTGAAATAAAATTTACAAATGTGTAATACTTTCTTCCTATCCTATTATTTTAATAAACTTATACATATATGTATATATAGACGTATAAATTTCTCATGATAATAATGTATCAGTCAATAAAACATATCATCATGTATACAATTTTTACATATTTTAATAATTATTCATAATTATTTTGTCATGATAAAGATTTATATATTTTTCTCTTCGTAAAAAAATCACAAAAATAGAATTATAAATGGGATTCCACTAAGTATCTTTAAATTCTGTTGTCTATCAAAATCTATGCTTTGAAAACATTCTATGTGTACGTGTATATGCTCTACGTCCTGTTTAACGGATTAAATATTATGTAATATTTTCATCGGAGATTTTGCTGGGGAAATATATTGACTGTTTTTCATATAAGATAAATCTGGTAACGTAAAAAAACATCGTTGATACGAATCATATTCTGCATAAATAGCGACAATTATATATCGTAATTTGTATATATATTCACAGCAAATGAAACCGTAGAACTCTTAAATATACGCAGATAATAAAACTGGGCATCCATATGTATGACGATTACATCTAATTACTATGCACCGTCATGCGAATTTATGTTGCATAAAATACACGAGAAACTATATTGGTCTCTTTTGCAAAAGTTGATTAATTTATGTTCATGAAAATTAATACTATGAATATATAAGCCCTTTCCAAAGACTTTTACTGAATCTAGAACAATAAAGTCTCTATAAATCAGCACACGGAAAGAATAAGTTTTATTAAAATATCTAAAAATTTAGCTAGATACAATGCTGAAAATAATTTTATTTGAATCATCAAAATAATGTATAGGATGCTCAAACTAATCGCTAAAATGTTAAAACTTTTTGCAATATTACCATGATTGCTTATGTTTTACACAATTCTATATTTAATTTTCTCTTAAGCATTCTAATAAGTATTTTGATGGTTCAAATAAATTTGAAGATTCTACGAATTTTTTCAGAATTTTTTATTAACTTTTAGTATTGCATTTTCTCATTGTTACCAAGATGAGGAAATACAGTATTAAAAAGTTCTGAAAAAATTCTTAAAAAATTCTTAGAGCTTTATAGAGAAAAAAATAAACAATTTTCTCTTGCAATTTTTTCTATAAAGTTGATAGTATTTGTGTAAAAAATTATTGAAGACTAATTTTCGGCAATTTTTAGCAATTAATATCTTGTTAACTATTGCGAAATTTACAAAATGATAGAGAACTTTTCTTCTCAATTTAGTCTATTCTACCTTTATACAAAATATCATTATTTTCCAAACACCCTGTATACTTTATATAAATGTTACGAACACTAATTCAGTCCATTTTAAAAATATCTTCATGGCCGATACGGTCGATAACCCAGTTATATAAAGCACAGTAAAGAATGACAACCAAATACATGTGACTCAGAAACTAATCGATATGCTTAGCAGTAACAGCACTAGGTTTCGCACTTACAGTTTTTCAAAGCTTTATCGATACTTGTTAATAGAAATATGCTTAGAATCACGTTAGATTAATCTTTGATTGCTGCACTTCTTAATTGCTGCAGAAACAAGATTTGTGAAAATATTTTCATGATAAACATTTACAGACTCTTCGTTAATTTTCCAAAATAATATTTAAAAAATGTGACGGAATATTCGATATAATTCCTTTCATATTGAGAATAGCGTCTCAGTTAAATTGAAATAAGACAAAAATCTCATCATCTTGTTTCACAAACGTGATGTCTTTCAAAACATTCGAAAGATTCACAATTACTCCATTCAAGTGTGTCTAAAATGTCAGAAACTCTCACAATCAGTAATCATCTTAGCCAGAAGATGTAGTACAGGTAGGCTGCCATCGAGAGAATCAGATGGAAAAGAGACGAAGAAAAAGAGTCAAGGAGCAGAGGTAAAGAGAGAGAGAGAAGAAGAGAACAAGTAAGTAAGAACCAAACCGACCTGTCTGAGTCAACCGGTCTAACCACATGTTTGCCTGCGAGTCGCTATGCAACCGGATGGGGTTCGCTCAGAACCGTAAGCAATCTCCGTTAAGCCACATTTACACCAAAGAACAAATCGATCGATCCTCGAGTAAAGTGACGTTTATCCCCTCTGTGATCGGACCACAGACAAAGAGACCCTCAACATGCTAGTACACCCGCATTTGCAAACGCCCGGCCCGTTCCGTGATTTAATCCTTTGCGTTACCCAACTTTTCGGACGTCGCCAAAGGCACGCGGCCACGGGGGTGAAAGCGGGTGTAATCCATAAAATACGACCCTCGAGAATGTGGGACGAACTCTGTCCTTTGTTACGCGTCAGAGAAACGAAAAGTGTGACCACGAGTATGTATCACATACGAATAGTTGCCATACGTATGAATGATGCTTAAGGCTCTTCGAACGGATCTCTCTCTCTCTCTCTCTCTCTCTCTCTCTCTCTCTCTCTCTCTCTCT
>NW_017259561.1:1462983-1464495 GCF_001594045.1 Atta colombica
ATTAAAGGTTGTGTAATAAATAATCTCTCTTGACATTTTTGTAAAATTAAAGTTGATTGGTAAAAAAATTGATAAAAAAATTTGTCGTATAAAAGAAGAATGCATTAATAAAATATTTATTAATAAAAATAAGATTCTATTGAAATTAATATTATGTATATTATTCATTTAGATTAATGAATATAGATAAGGAATTCGTTTTTCTTTTTAATCATAATAAAACATACAAATATTATTATAATATTCTTATAATTGAAAAAATTGCAAAATGATTATCAAATTTTCATACCTAACAGTTAGAGATCGTATTGAAAAAAATAAAAACGCAATGAAATTTCTTTTAATTGCCAACTTCAATCGATGGGTAATTTAAAATTAGAAAATATCACTTCTCAATAGAGATTTCGCTGATAATTAATTTGAAAACTGATATCTACTTCCTTCGATAAGATAAAGTCGCAATTTGCTTCTCTGACAAACGCTCACTAAACGTTATACCAGTTTATTAAATATTTTAGTTTATTAAATATTTTATCCTTCACTGAATAAAAATTTCTACAATTTTCAAAAATGTTTGTTGATGTTTTGTCTACGCGCAAAAGAAAAATTTTATAATATTTCACGAGAAGAATATTATTCGAATTATTCTGTAATAATTTAATGATTTTATATTGCAAACGTGTTGATCTTCATTTCTCTAACGTTTTTTTCTAACATATTATAAAAAGAACAAGTGTCAATATTGTTCAAAGAATTAAGACATTATTATGTGTCAGCAATTGTGCCAGTGTATTTAATGCAGAAAGAAGTCATTGTGCAGAATTTGCGTTTGCAATATTTATGCATGATACGTAGACAGCAAGTACTCCCAACTACGAAAGGCCATCGATGACATATTTACAGTGCATTGAGCACACAACATTTAAATTTTAGATGACCAGACAGCATACCGTTGTACTCGCACGCGCTGTGTCGTACGCTTCGGGTCGGATAGCTGTAATTCGCTGGCTGTATCCCCTCCCCCCCGCCTCTTTCTCACACACAACTATGTATACGTACACACATATATACGTACATGCGCGAACCATAACCCCTCGAATCGTCGTTTTTAAAGTTCGATCGAATTCGGAATGGGGTTAGATATTTGCCCACTCGGATATCTCGCACAGCTTCGCTGTTCGGCCGGATATATCCCCCATGGATTATTGGAAGTCTCCAACGAATGATTGGTTACATAAAATTTGATTCACCTCATCGCCTTTTTTCATCTCTCGTTCAATACCTCAATACATAGCGAAAAGGAGTACATATTGCGAAACTTTTGGAAACATCGTATTGTATAGTTCGATAATCATACCTATATATTGGCACTTGATGTATATTACATATTCTATAACGATTCTTCTCAGAACCGAAATATAAAATATTATTAATACTCTCTCTCCCTCTCCTCCCCTCTCCCCTCATCTCTCTCTCTCTCTCTCTCTCTCTCTCTCTCTCTCTCTCTCTCTC
>NW_017259561.1:1464595-1465561 GCF_001594045.1 Atta colombica
CTCTCTCTCTCTCTCTCTCTCTCTCATATATATAATACATGCAGGAGAGAGAAAAAAGTAATTTTATTTTCTTCATGTTTACATGTTCTCATAAATCCATAATTGTTGAATTAACAAAAATTTCACAAGCATGCATACACATATGCAATCCGTCATCACTGTGCGCAAGGACGTTGTGTAAGTCCGAGAACTGTAATTTGGAAACCATCTCACATACCTGTACGCCAGCTCATCTTTATCATTAGTCAAGACTCGCTTAACATGCAGGACAATCGTGACGAGGGACATTATCGTGCGGGAATAATCAGATACATCGGGATGGAAAGCGGAAATGGTATAAACTCATGGAAACTGAAGATGCCTAAGGGGAGAGAACAGCGGAAGGACGAGGGGAGAGGAGATTGGAGGTAATAGTTCAACGCAGCTGTATCAGGACAAACTGTTACGAGCAGGTGGACATATATGCATCTAAGCCACATCGTGAACGAAAAGAGGAGGAAAATGAAGTTGTTGCCTCCTACACGAGAATTCGCTTTGAAATTTCTACTGACCGGAACTATGTATTTGGAATTACCAATGCGTAAAGAAAATGTTTGATAGAAAACAATTCCTGGCGTAGGATTTTTTTTTCCACAACAAAACTAAAAAAAGTTATAGATAACGAAGTTATGATAAGAATCGTATCATAAATTATCGTATTTATCAATGCATTTTTTATTTAATTATTTTTTACGATTGTATTAGTACAAACTATAGCCTGATCTTAAAATGTCTAATTACGAGGTAATCTTGAAATTGCTAGTTGGTTTTATTTAATAGCTTCGCTTATCAAAAATTAAAGCGGAAGCACTTTAGCAATTATCTGGAAGGATAGTTGGAAATGAATTTTTTAATTCAGATTCACCTCCTATACGATTTTAAATTTAATTTGCGAAAATTCTCATTACAGATTCTACTTGAGGTTAT
>NW_017259561.1:1465661-1473755 GCF_001594045.1 Atta colombica
TTGTCGGAATCACAATCCTACCCTTTGCAGTGAGAAAAAAACAAGGGGAATTCGCAGAATATATATTTCAATCTGGAACATCGACCGGCCAGCCAGAGATTTAATTAAAGATGCATTGCGCTTCGTTTCTAAAGTTGAATGAAGCTCAGCGGCGCCAACTTGGATCTTTCTCTCTCCTCCCCTCCTCCCCCCCTCTCTCTCTCTTTCTCCTGCCCTTGATTACATTCTATCGCGCAAAGTATCTACATTTTATTTTTCTCACGGAATATATATATCGCGTGGCTGCGATGTCAATTAAACTTTTTCTGCCTTTATGTTTGCCCTTCGAATATATCGCGATGAATCCGTACGCGGGGCACGAACTTTGTTTTTATCTCGCGAGGTTACGCTCTCTACTTTTCCGCGAATTAATTGCGATCGACTGACCAGCAGTTATTTCCGAGATTATATAGGAATGAACTTTCAAAAACGCGCGCGCACGCCCTTGTTGTATATTGAGAAAATCTAGCCGTGCCGTTATCGTTCTCCTTTATCGTTGCCCATTCGATTGCTCCACGTGTTTTCGTTTCCACTTAGATTAATTAAACGCTCGGTATTAATTAAATGCTGCTCGAATAAATATGCAGCAGCTGGAAATGGCCGCGCGATCGCATTGTTCGCGTAGCGTTTTTCACGCGAATGCACTTACGATTAATCCTAAAGGGCATGCAATCGCGCCGGACACATTGCCAGTTATGCATAATAATCGAACAATTTGCATGAATTTCTTTAACACTTCTGTACAACATTTCGCGCGGATTTTAATGACGAAAAATACCAGCAACTCCGCATCTCATTGACATAAAATATAATGTAATCTGCAGTGTCATCTACATATATGTACCTATATATAGGTAATATACATCAATGAGAGCAAAAAGATGTAATAATGCTTCCTCATCAGTAATATGTAAATTAAACAAATAACATATATTGTATTCGAATTTATTTCATATTCGATCGTTTTCATTTTCCCGTCATGAGAGAGCAATGTATATGCGAGCATCAACCTCGGGTGGGTCATGAACGTGCTGGCGCCGAGAGGCAAAGTTCGAGCATGTCGGTCGTTAGAATTGTTTCACGACTTCTTTACGATCCTACCAGGGGCCATTCTAATTTTTCACTAGCATACACGTCGCACAAACGTCTTTATCTGAACATTACGTTTGTATATGTACACGTATTTATAGTCACGAGGAATACTCGGAAATGAGAGAATTTTCAACTCGATCCTTTCGTTATACTTTTAATTTGAATAACTGTTACTATTATCGGAAAAAAATTATAAGCAAGCGTGTAAGTGTGCGCAAATAATAAAATATGGATCTTTAAAATAAAAATATCAATTGAAAATAATATGAATAATGTAATTCTGACAGTCATAAAAGAGTAAGATAAGAGGAATTAGAAAATAAAATCAATTAAAATTGAGTGTTTCGTCTATTTCTTATTTGACCAATTATTTATATATTAATAAAATTAATTAATAGAGGTAAATAATTAATCTTTTAAAATAAATTAAAAGTAACAGAGCAGAAGTTTAGACGCGCCTAACATGAAATGTGAAGGTAATTTTTTGCTTCCTCGAACGTTTCACGGACGACAAATTCAAATAAAATGCAACATGCGTGTAACGACATGTAAATATTACATCACACATATGGTATCTGTACGTTCACAAACAAAACGCAATTGTATCGATACATAGCTTTTGAAATATCTAATAGCTTCGAAAACATTATTAAGAGAATTGCTGACTTTCGTTATACATTTGCTATCAAAGCATAGCCACATTCCGCCGCGAGTTTCATAAATTCGATCGAAGCTTCCCGTCATGTTCGTTCAATCGCTATATTAAAGCCAAAGGCATGTATTGTGCACTCAATCTTTGTATACGCGATCCATATTTACGACGCGTTATTAAACAGAAATAAAATTCCAATGTAGTGGTCCAAAATTCCAAAATTTCCTAACTACATTTTTGAAAGTAATTGTAATATTACTTATTATTATTTTGGAAATTCCTTACTTAAATATTATCTTGTTATATCTAATCCGACATTTCTCAAGCTATGCTAAACGAATTCATAAGCACATAACAATATAAAAATACAAATATATAATTTGCTTTTAAATAATCACTACATATTTTACAAGGGCAATAGCGAAATAAAAGAATTTATTAAAATTATGTTACATTATATTAGATATTCATTAAAATATTTATGTCTATAACACATTTACATTCTAAATCAAATATATTTTTTATACTATTATTATCATATGATATGATCATTCACAAAATTAAAATTATATAATTCGCGTCCTTTTTCTATGAAAATTTTCACAGAAATGTTTCCCCATAAACTGCATCGCTGCTGTCCCACAATTTCAGAAAAAAAGCATGAGAAACGTCGGTTTAATCGTCGCGTGCGTGCAAGTGATCGCGTGAAAGCACTCGAAGCAAATCTACCTTCGGACGACAAGCTCGGAAAGTCGTAGACTTCGAAAAAGAAAAATAGAGGAAGGGATCGTTGAAGCTCTTTACGGATGCATCTCTCTTGGATTTTTTTTTTTTTTCTTTTACGCGGATTGCGTGAAGCGGATTTGTGTGACGTGGCTCTCCAACGCTGTCTGTCCATCTTGTTCAAGGATCACGTGGATCTCCATCTCCCGAGTTCGAGGGCGTCCTCTCGAAAGATTGACGTGGAAAATGATGGAATGTTAACCTATATTCTGTTCGCGAGTGAGTCACTTTTGACATTTAGACGATAACGCGTTACATTGCGACCCACATAAACAGGTGCGCTTTGTACACTGCGACGTTGTACAGGGATTTGAGAGCACAAAGGTTAAAATAACATAGACATAGATTATGCTTTCGGAGCACACGTTGGCTATCGTCTTTCATAGATTCACTCGATCAATCGAAATAACCCTACATTATATCTATTATAAGTCGAGCAAGAATCATGTCAATGCCCAGTAAACATAAAGTAACAAGAATATGATTGTATCAATGTTATGATTCCACACTCAATATTATAACTGTTATATAAAACATATGTTTATATTGTCGTTATGTCATTATTAATTGATGTTTTATCGTGTACTTTCGAAATTATAAAATTTATATAACACGTGATCGGGAATTTAATAATTATTTGCGTGATAATTTTATCAAAAGAACCTTTAGTTAGAAAACATTACATACAATCAATAAATTGTGCTTTGAATTTTTAGCAAGAATGATACTCAGTTCGAAAAAAGTCAGAGTAAAATTGTAAAATAAATCACGTTTTTTTCTTTTTTTAAAGTTAGATTCTCACGATGAGAGACACGTTTTAAAGATATCAACTTCAAGCCGTAGCCAACTTCAAGTCAGAGCAGCTCCGACGTACGGTACAAGATGACATATGACGTCAATGGAAATCTCTCTGCTACGGTCAATAAATTTGACAAATGTGAAAGAAAGCTTGTTAAAGGGGCGTCCCTTTAAATTATCTCCGACAGATGGATATCTCGAGTGTGGGATGGGTTCCGAGTGATAGAAATAACAGAATGAAAGTGTGCGTTCTCAACTTACCGATGCGATGTCGCCGTGAAAATCACCGCTGGGAAGACGTATCAAGCAAATTGCGACGTGATCCTATCTCTCGTTGCCGCGTTCATAATTCATTATCAATCACACACTGGGCACACTGGACACTTGTAGATCACGCACAAAACGGACAGAGCACTAACAACGCGATCGATGACCCGAATGAGTGGCGTTTCGAGTGACGGCGACGGCGACCGCGGACGGTTGACAGTTCGCGTCGTTGAGAATTGAGATACGTGAAAAACGCCAAATCAAGCCAACGTCACGACGCTCGTACAACGAGCGACCGGCTCCGACTAGTCCGACTGTCGTCAGTGTGGTAGGTACTAGGTAGGCCACCCGCTGTTATCAAAGCCGACAGGCAAGCTCGGCCTTCTCCGACCACCTTCGCTTATGCGTACGCGACACCACCACACCGCCATTACTAGTATTGCCACTGCCAACAGTGCGAACCGCCTCGCCAGACGCGCTCGCGCTCGCGTTCGTTCATTGTTGGCCCTTCGACCGACGCGCGTCGAACGTTTCCGAGTGCGACCGAGTTTTAACGAAGCAGCTACGGCGGGCGCGAACAACGAATTCAACGTCTCAACGAATTTCTCTTCTGATAAACGGAAAGGATCGTATTCTCTCGATTCTCTTGATAGCGGGGAATTTCGGACTCGAATCGATTCGATTCAATGCGACAAGTATCGCCAGACGGAGTATCATCTACATCATTTTAAAATCAGAAATCGACATTTTTCACGGTACACAGACGATGCTCACCAACGTCATACAGAATGGATTTGAATTATAAATATGATTTCTATGTAGAAATATCCATCCTTCGATTTCAAATTCTATGTTAATTCAATGTAAAGAAAGGTACAAATTTTTTTTTTCGCAATCGTTTTGAGATCTTTTTTATTTCTACTTCTTCTTATATGTACTTTTTTCATTGAAATAGAAGATTAATAATAATGATGCTTGGTGTACAACTTTGCTTCCGCCGTTTTCCTATAGATGATTTTAGCGGTAAGTGGTGGTCGAAATAAATAGATCATAGATGTCATACAATAAACTTGGGCATCTGTCAATATAATCCCATAGAAACATTAGTCGATTTGTGTCTGCATCATAAAGTTATTCTCAATTGAAAATGTCAGTTTACGAGCCAAATTCTCGTCATTTGCGGGAGGTTTTAATTTTTTGCTTCAATATGAAGAAATCTGCCTGAGGCTCATCGAATGCTCTCAAATACTTATGGTGAGGCCGCTATTAGTGAAAGAACGTGTCGTGAGTGGTTTGAAGAACGGTGATTTTGACGTCCAAGGTCATGCTCTGTATTTGGTGGGACCAGCTCGGCGTAATGTATTATGAACTGTTAAAACCGACTGAAACAATCACAGGCGATCGGTACGCAATTGATGCGTTTGAGCCGAGCATTGAAAGACAAACGGCCGCAATACAACGAGAGACACGATAAAGTGATTTTGCAGCATGATAATGCTCGACTCCATGTTGCGAAAGTGGTCAAGACATACTTGGAAACGTTGAAATGAGAAGTCCTACCTCACCCGCTGTATTCTCCAGACATTGCTCCCTCTGACTATCACTTGTTTCGATCAATGGCACACGGCCTGACTGACCAGCACTTCCGGTCTTATGAAGAAATAAAAAATTGGATCGATTCGTGGATAGCCTCAAAAGATGACCAGTTTTTTCGACGCGGGATTCGTACGCTACCCGAAAGATGGGAGAAAGTAATGGCCAGCGCGATGGACAATACTTTGAATAAATGTATAATCAGTTTTTTACAATAAAGCCTCGAATTTCGGAAAAAACGGCGGAAGCAAAGTTGTACACCTATATATTAAAGAAAAATTGATATATTAAAATAAAGTCCTTCATCGTTATAAAATCGCTGTTAGTTGTGCTTCAATTATTTAAAAGTTAATTTAGAATTGTTGATTCAAGGATGAATTAATTTTTAAATAATTCAAGCCCCTAAAACTGATAGCATTTCACGTTATCGTAACAATATGAATAAGTATTTTATTAACTTTATTTCAATGTATCAATTTTTCTTTAAGTGTAGCGACATTATTATAATAATTTTCGATTTCCATGAAGAAAAATACATAAGAAAATGTAAAAAACGATCTTTGAACGCGCGGTCACGAAAAAAGTTGTCTCCTCCTTTGATCGTTAGTCTAATAAGACTTTTCAGATTCCAAATCCATAGTTTTAGTCGAAAAAGCGATAGAAATTCAAATTTTATTTTCTTTTAGAAATTTATGAACGTTATAATACTTTTAGTTTCTTTTTCTAACAAAGGAAATAATAAAGCCAATAAAAGCTAATATAGTTGATCGCTAATATAGTTGATGGATTGTGTAATCCAAATATTCACCTGTTTTTCTACAATGTATTGAGAAATGTTTTACGCCCATCTCGATATTTGTTATACACACACTGAGAATGGCCAAATTTTTGGTCAAAATGTCTGTAATTTGTGATTAAAACACACACACACACACACACACACACATATATATATATATATACAGGGCGTCTGGAAATAATCGCCAAATATTTCATGAGCAGGTAGAGCGGACTAAACTGAGTCGAAAAGTCCTCTATCATTTTGTAAATTTCCCCAATAGTTAACGAGATATTAATCCTTAAAGATAGTCGAATAGTCGCGCGCTCGCTCGGCCTACTAAGGCCTGCGAAGTGTATATGCCTACTGATTGGCGCACGGTCCTTGGGAATTGGGGATTGATTGGCAAGCGCCGCACACACCGCCGCAAGCCTTCATAGCATCGGTAGGCATATATACTTCGCAGTAATATACGGCCTTCCCTATTTCGCGCATAACGCTCGCGATTGTATTACTTACTACACCGATTGTTATTTATTTCGTGCGGCCCCAACCTTCTTTACATTTCATCTTCGTGATTCGACAGACAGTAAGTGATTTGGCAGAGTAGTGAGCATCCATAAGTAAGTATAAAAGGAAAAAATATTATGATTTGAAGACTAGAGTATTGCAGAGGGGACACCATTCTTGCGTGTACAAGGAACACGGATCACGAATTGGTGGACCAAAAGAATTTTCCAAACCGAAGCCGAAGTTTCGAGATCGCGAAACAATTCCCATTTAAGCGTGCTTCGAGTAAGAAGCATAGAAGAAAATCGGAGGATCTGGTGATCACGCAGTTGTTGAGGTGAGGCAATAAGTATGACATTGGCTACATTGGTTTACATCGTTCGCTTAATCCGCGATTAAGCTTATTTATACAATAGGTGTCTTTGTTAGTCTGTAGTCTAAGGTCCGCGTATAGGTCGCGGACTAAACGCACGGTGTACATAGCCATTATATTAGGTATGGGAAAAAGTTGATGGCATTTTTCCCGTTAAATGGCATTAAAAAAACGCCACGAACTTTTTCTTACACCTAATATTAGGTGTAGTAAAAAGAAATCTATTATTTTTGCATGAAATTGAATGAAAAAATAATGAATTTCTTTTTACTACACTTAATATTTATTCTTTTTTTTTATATTTCTCTCGCCTGTAGTTTGTACGAAAAATTCCCCGTGCGAAAATTTGCCGTGGATCCTCTTAAGCTTGATTTACGTAAGACGCAGAATGCAGTTCACAGATCGCAAAATTAGAAACTTAACTTAACATATTTTAATTATAATAGAATATAGGGCGCAGAACACAGGACGCAGGAAGTTGGGTGAACTTTCGCGTCTTGCATCCTATGTATTGCGATTTATTACAGTCTGAAGTATGTTTCATCTGTGACCTGCATTTTGCGTCTTATATAAAGAGTTTCTTTATAAAAAGTCAAGTTTTAGCGAATTTTTCTGTTATTGGTCAGAAGGCATAGTTCGGCGAAAACGGTTTTTATTTGAAATTCGCAAGTAGTTTTTGATTTTTTTACACTCTGTTCTATTAAAAGAAGAGTTGCAACCAATTGAATATAGATATAATCTATTTTGTTCTGATATTTTATCGCAAGTTGAAATTTAATCTTCATTTTATTTTAGATTCAGACTTAAAATTTACTCATCGCTTCTTTGAAAGAGTGATTAGATGTAATGATGCATGCATTGCTATGCCAACATCATTTTTTTCAGTAGGGACAAAAGAAGACTGTACATTTATATGACACTAAATGCATCGCATCGTTTGCTGAGTAAACAATCTGAAAAACTTTCTTAAAAATTTTGATAACTTCAAAAATATTTCACGTCATTTATATAATTTTTAAATATGAAACATTAATATAAAATTAATATCCATTTTATTAATGAAATCATTATTATAATTAATCATTTTAAAATGATTAATTTAATTTAATTAAATTTTTATTTTAATTTAATTTAATTAATTGTGTATATATTAGTATTACATTTTCAGAGTTTATTTATATTTATATTGAAAGGTTACAAACAATATAA
>NW_017259561.1:1473855-1489075 GCF_001594045.1 Atta colombica
ACCTCATCCAGTAATAGATAATAATAATTTAGTGACTTCCTTTGTTTCTGAAAGAAACAATGATAAAGATCTTATTATATCTTTCGGACAGAAAAAATTTGAGAAAAGCACAAGATGACTAACAAATAAGACTGCAGAGAAGGTACTCATCTTGTCTACAAATATAAAGTTTGTTTTAAAAATTTTTACATAAAATCTTGTGATTTTTTTCATAGATTTTAATGCTTAATTTTAATATTATATTTCAGTTAAATTAGAAAAGTTGAGTAAGGATTTCGAGACAAAACTTGAAAGTGTAAAGAGAAGTATACTCTACGATTTTAATAAAAAAATTAACGAATTGAAAATGATGAAGGCTACATGAACCCGAATTGGCGAAACTTTAAAACAGAGAGAGATTTTTATCTCACTTTACCAATGACGACATTAGAAAATTTTTAGCATTTTTGAAAAACAAATGAAATTAATGATATGTCTTAGCATTAGTATGTATAATCACAACATTTATTTGCATTCTACAGTTTTTAGAATTCATTTTGTTTTTAAAATTGATCTTCACGTAATTTTATTACGAATTAAATATTTTTTTTATTTGAAAACATTTCTCTTCTTATAATTTAATAAAATTCGATTTAACGTTATTCAAATTTATTTTTATCTAATATAACTTAATTACTTTCTTCTCCGTTTATGGTTAAATTTACTACTTAATTTTGCTACAATCTTCTCTAGAATATTCTTTAGTTGTATAAATATCGAATAAATATTTAAAAATTATTGATAACATAAAAAACTAGTCAACAACAATTGAACATTATTTACATTATTTATTCGATTCTTTTTAGGTTATTTAATTGTAATTTCTAGCTACACTATAACAGCTACTTATTTTAAGTAAAATTGTTGGTTGAGCTAACCATTATATATAATATGTATAGGAAATTTTAGTTGAAATAATTGGAAAGTTTAGTAAATCTGTATTTAGTTTTAACCGATGTGAATCTGGCGCTCAACTTTATCAAAAAATTAATACTGCAGGCCGTTTGTACTTCGTTTGTACTTGTTTGTACCGATCATTATTTCGTTTGTACCTCAAACAGTTAAACAAAAAGTGAAAAATAAAAAATGGCCAACGCGCAACTTTAAGATTTTTTAATTTCATTTATGCCATTCGAAAGAGAATCGTTTGTATCCGTTTGTACCCCTCTCACTTTCGTTTGTACCTCAAAGGATTCGGAGATATAGCGATTTCAAAATTTCGGAAATGCGCCAAGAGGAGAAGCCAGCTATTTTTAAAGATATCTCTCTTTTGTTTGTATCGCATAGTTTTCGGAACGAAGATTTGTTTTTTATTCCACATAGAATTTGACAGATGGTCATATATCGTTTCTTGTATATGATCGTTCCTTCAAAAGCTGTAAATTGCATTTACCATTTTAATTTACGAAATATGACGATGTGATTTACGTTATGAATTTTCTGATCATTGCTCTAAAAACTTGTATTCTGCCGCCGGTATTAGCGTTATCCGAGATGTACCACGAGGAGATTACGCGATCGGACTTACATCTCATGTATAATTGTGTTTATGTTAAAGTATGTGCGTGTGAGTGAGTGAGTGAGAGAGAGAGAGAGAGAGAGAGAGAGAGAGTGTGTGTGTGTGTGTGTGTGTATGTGCGTGTGGGTGGGTGATATGTTATGTTTATTTTTATTTAAAGATTAAATGTATACATATTTATACATTTCCATCCATTCCTGGATGTTGTCCTCTTCCAACCATTTCCATTATACATAGTTTTTTTGGAAGGAAAGCTTTTGGCTTTAAAATGCCACGCTGCCATGCGTATTAGCCATTGTACATATATTCATTGATATATAGAACCTATAGTTTAACACCGAATCCGAACGGCACTAATGATCAAAGATCTCTCAATCATCAGATGAAATCATGTTCGAATCGTTTATCTTTAAACGCGATGAATCGCGTATGTTGGGTGCAAGTAAAATTGAATCGGATCTACTGATCACAAGTCAATCGCATCGAGTAGCAAGGCCCACTCGACGTCCGAATACATATATATTAAATATTATTTTTTATAGAGCATTAAATATATTTAAGATTTAACCATTCCAATAATAAAAAGACTATAATAGAAATGGTTGCAAGAGGCCGACATCCAGGAGTGGATGGAGATGTATAAATATGTATACATTTAATCTTTAAATAAAAATAAACATAACATATCACCCACCCACACGCACATACACACACACACACACACTCTCTCTCTCTCTCACTCACTCACTCACTCACTCACTCACACGCACATACTTTAACATAAACACAATTATACATGAGGTGTAAGTCCGACCGCGTAATCTCCCCGTGGTACATCTCGGATAATGCTAATACCGGCGGCAGAATACAAGTTTTAGAGCAATGATCAGAAAATTCATAACGTAAATCACATCGTCACATTTCGTAAATTAAAATGGTAAATGTAATTTACAGCTTTTGAAGGAACGATCATATACAAGAAACGATATATGATCATCTGTCAAATTCTATGTGGAATAAAAAACAAATATCTTCGTTCCGAAAACTATGCGATACAAACAAAAGTAAGAGAGATACCTTTAAAAATAGCTGGCTTCTCCTCTTGGCGCATTTCCGAAATTTTGAAATCGCTGTATCTCCGAATCCTTTGAGGTACAAACGAAAATAAGAGAGATACAAACGGGTACAAACGATTCTCTTTCGAATGCCATTGGTCCCATTTCGATATCTTTAAAAATGACCGATTTACCCTCTTGACGCATTTATGAAATTTTGAAATCGCTGTATTTCCGAACCCTTTGAGGTTTAAACGAAAGTAAGAGAGGTACAAACGAGTACAAACGATTCACCTTTCGAATGCCGTTGGTCCCATTTCGATATCTTTAAAATTGGCTAAATTTGCTATATAGGGGTTGCGCAAAAACTGAAACGCGCTGTATCTCCTTTGAGGTACAAACAAAAGTAAGAGGGGTACAAACGGATACAAATGATTCTCTTTCGAATGGCATAAATGAAATTAAAAAAATCTTAAAGTTGCGCGCTGGTCATTTTTTATTTTTCACTTTTTGTTTAATTGTTTGGTACAAACGAAATAATGATCGGTACAAACAAATACAAACAAAGTACAAACGGCCTGCAGTATTAATTTTTTGATAAAGTTGAGCGCCAGGTTCACATCGGTTTAGTTTTAACCAAAAATTTAAATTAAATTAAAAAATTCTGATCAATTTAACTGAGCCATTTCAATAATAGTTTTTTTTACTAATAAACTTTTTAAACTAATTTCTCTATTTTATATTATTTATATTATTTTATATTATTTAATTAATTAATTTTCAAAATTTTAGAAATGCAAAGATTGTTCGGTTCTCTTATTGAATTGTGTGACCCTCCACTTCGACTTACATAAAAATAAATTACTCGTTTTTAACGAACTGTGCGATCTACTCTAGATCAAATTCGTCTCTGTAGTTTTCAATCATTTTAGTGCGCTAGTCCGTTTTCTGATAATGTTAATCATTTTGCGAGTATTCATTTCATTAATTTTTTCAGATCTCATTTATGCTGCTCAATTCTAATTTGCTGTCAGATTTCAAAACAGTTGTCAATGCAGTTCCTAATTTGATAATATCAAAAAATGTCCAAATCCAATTTAGCGGATTTGACCGTATTACAAAAGGACAGAGAAAAGAAAATTTTTCAAAGACAAAAACATATAACATCTTAAAAGGCAAGTAATCGTTGTATGCAAGGTATACAACGATTGAAATATACATATTGAAAATTTGTACTTTAATTAATTTACATAATTCACATAATTTTTGTATGCATAACTATAATAATTTTATATTTTATATTATATACAGAAATTATACTTCAAAAATTTACTGAGATTTCAATAAAAGATTTCAATAGCTATTACTCGTTGGTTATCTAATGAAGGAGATTGCGATGGGAAACAATAAAGGAATAAAAATATAGTAACTGGCGAAGCAAATCATATGACATAAACGAAAAAGAGTGTTAAAGAAGAAATTAATACAATATGTATCCAGAGAACCAAAAGCATTGTGAAATATTTAACAGCAATGCAGATTCGAACAATGACAAAGATGAGAATATGAATAATAAAGATATGGAAATTGCAATTGAGGAGAATTCTATATTAATTAACTGCACTGCCCAAAATAAGGGTGAGAATAAAATTAAAAAGAAAAAAAAAGATATTGCGAGAGAAGATGAAAAAAATAATAAAAATTCTAATCTAGAGAAAGGATGCCAAACCTTCTGCGAGGCTCTAGATTCCAAAATCCTTAAAGGGGAAAATTACCAAATCTCTCCTGAAAATTTAAATAATTCTAAAATCCTTGAAGGAGGAAGTTACCGAATCCCTCCTCAAAAATTAAGTAATTCCAAAATCCTTAGAGGGGGAAGTTATTAAATCCCTCCTGAAAATTATGTTAGAATTCCAGAAGAAAATTTCTGTATTTCCCTATTAAACTCTACTCCTGTCGGTTACAAGGAAGGAAGTAACTAAACCTCACTATGCAGTACTCAATTTTATTTACAAGACTCAAGAGAAAAGGACTTTTTAATTCTTCTAGGAAAAATGAAATTCTCGAGAATTGAAATATTCTTGGATGATAATAATCAAACCTCTCAAGTTACCTTTAAAGAACGTTACCTTATGAAAAGAATATAATTATATAATTTTAATAAATTCTTTTACAATTGCGAAAAGAGAAATAAATTGTCTTCGAAAATTCTTACATCAATGCAAGTCCAATCTCAAGAGATTATAAAAAAGTTTATGTGTAAATAAAAGTCGAAACAAAAAGGAGAAAACACGAGAGGAATTATTAGATGATATCACGCACGAATGTAGCGTATGCCTCATGGACGTTGACTGATAATAGATTAAAATATAACACGTACGAAAAGAAAGTCTTAGCAATAATATATTGCGTTAAGCATTTTCGACCATACCTGTATAAACGAGAATTCACTTTAGTCACAGATCATAAACCTTTGCTTTGGTTCAAAAATGCACAACATGAGAATACTCCGCTGAAAATTAAAATTAGCAGAATACAAATATGATGTAGTATATAGGGCAGGTAAATCCAATGTGAACGCCTTATCTAGGAATCCGATAGATTTCGAAGAGAAAAATCGCATATAATCGCAATATAATCAATTATAATAAATTCTTAAATCTTTACAATTAAAAGGATGCAAAAACAATTTCCAAGAGGAATCCGAAGAAAAAGAAGAGAAAATTTCGACTATATTTTTCCGATGACGAAAAAATTAAAAATCCAGTACCTGACAATGATTCACCTGAAAATGTGGACTCAATACATTCACACACGAAGAATTCTGTGAGCCGCCGAGATTACAAATTACCGAGAGGACATTAATTCATGATCTTCCTAAAAATACAAGCTCGAAGTCAAACAAGAAATAAAAATATTCATCAAGGAAAATCATTGCAACAATCACAAGAAAATGAAGATAAAATTGAAGAAATAAAGGATAGAAACGATTCTTAAAACAAGGAAAATGACACCGAGAATGATGTAAGCAGTGAAGACGAAAAATCAAGAATCAAAATATAATGAACAATAAAAATAAAAACTCGGGAGTAAAACCTACCAACATTCAAACAATTAAGAATAATGTAATTGAAAGTCGTGATTTAGTATACTTAATTATTATACTTATTAATTATTAATTATTCTTGCGTAAGGATAATGTCGCATACTTTATAGACACATCAATGGGACATCATTAGATTCAGATTTACAGAAACTATTCGAACGGAATGAAATTCCGAGCTTAAATCCTCTTATTTTAGAGGAAACAAAAGCAATAAAATATAAGAAATATTGTACTGTCTAGACAAGAAAACGCACGTTCAAGATCTAACAAAAGAAAAATCAGAGATCAAAAAAAGGGAGAAATGTGAATTTTCGAATAAATCATAACCAAGTCGTTTGGAAGGAACAATGAAATATTCTCTCTCTTAAAATGAGAAGCTTAAACTAAACTAGCCAATGACCATAGTTCTAAAACCTAGAGAAGGTGATGACGTATCATCAA
Source organism: Atta colombica (assembly GCF_001594045.1). Classification (NCBI taxonomy): domain Eukaryota; kingdom Metazoa; phylum Arthropoda; class Insecta; order Hymenoptera; family Formicidae; genus Atta; species Atta colombica. Next base: position 1,480,016 of record NW_017259561.1, read on the forward strand.
TAAGTTCTCAAGACTGACAATTGAAACTTGTAGTGCGGGCGGAGCAAATTTCGGAAATAGTTCGCTAGTAGAAACATGAGAAATAAATTTCCTACCTAAAAGCAGAAAAATTCCTCCAATCCTCAATTTTCCAACTTAACACGTCCCATCAAAGAACCATCTTCGAAACTCTCAATATAAACTGCGAGACTCGCTCTCATTATTTTTCTGCTCTTATTCCATGTCCGGTTCTGCTTCTCAGTCAGTCAGTCATTTTCGCGGTCTATCGGTCATTACCTTCACAGTCATCATATTCAATCAGTCAGTCATATACGATTTCATCAGTTTATACGTTAATTAGATTCTTCGACTCGAAATTTGAACCGACGATTGTATCGCTAGGAAATAGGTATCATAGGTGTCCTTGCAGGATGTTGCTCCATATTCCGAGGCGAGCACAAAGGAGTGCGTTCAATTCACGGTATTCACCTCTGTGCAGATACCTGCGAGACAAGAGTTTGACGTCCTTCCAAGTACTCGTATCTCACCATTTCTGCTCCTTTTCTTTCCAATAAGATAAATTTAAAATTTCCAAGTTTGGACGTAACACCATCAGTCAGAAATGATAATAAAATCGATTCGATGTCGATTTGATGATTTCGACATGTCTCGACATCGATTTCATTATCATCAAGTGATATATCTTATAAATTTCAAATTGCTGCCAATTTATTTTGCAATGTAGTATTTTCTTTTAAGAAAACACATCTTGCATATCTGCTATGTTCATATGTAACGATCTATTTTTAGTATATAAGACCATGTCTCCTAAATAATTATTTACAGCAATTAATTTTATGAAGCTACGTGTGTGGATGTATCTGATTATTACTGATTTAATGGAAGATTCTAAAAAGTTAAGATTTTTTTATCTCCTTTTTTTGTTAAGTGGTGATAGTTCCTAATACTATTGATACGGCATTTGATCACCAAAGGCATGGCGGAATCTGAAAACTCGTCTGAAAAAGATACGCTGCTTGTTTCTACTGTATATCCTTATACTATGTCTGAAGTAAAAAATATACAATTTAAAATGGCGAATATGGAGGAATTTTTAAAAGGATAAATTTTTTAAAAAATCCGAACGGTGATTTTAGCGTTATTTTTTCTGTATCACATGGATATCACTTTATTATAATTCCCGTGTACATTTATTATATTGATCGCCTTTGGATCTGCTATTTTCAATTCAACAATTGTGATTACAGTAGTAATCAGAGACTTACAAAACCATCAAATATCGATTTTTATGTAAGTTTCCAGATTAAAAAAATTCTTGTCCTCCATATTGGATCCGCCATTTTGCACATTTTTTACTTAAGATTTGAAATCAGTGACCAAAAAAGACTACATAACATGCTCCTGTATTCGGTGATTGTGTCAGACTTGAGACGATATCGTGCACCATAGGTAACGCGCAAGCTTCGCGCTTTAAATTCAATAACTTTTGAACAAAAGGTCGGAAATTAGTTTTTCAAAAAAGGATTTAAACTAGAAACATAAGTATAAATTAACTAAATTTCAGAATAAAAATTGAACTCTCGAAATTAACAAATAGATATCAAACAAAAAACAGGTGATTAAGAGCAGACAAATTATTCAGGCGTTGTACGTTACACAATGCATTTAATAGGTCTTACAACTAACATAAGATCGGACGTTTCGGCTCAGTTCTGAATAACTGTGTCTCATTATCTGCTCTCAATCGCCTGTTTTTTATTTGATATTTATTTGACAGGTATAAATTGTCAGATATTTTTTATGAGTTTTTTCTTTCAAATTATTTGATTTTATATTTCAAAATTTGTCAATTTTTTCCAATTTTTTACAATTTTTCTGAAGTTTTTTGCGATTTGCATAAAATATTTTTGGTATTATTGGAACATTTCTGAGTTAAATGCTGCAAAACAGACCTCGATATCATTTTTTTGTTTAATCGGAAAAAATTAATAAAAAAATTTACTTCCGAAAAAAATTGTTTTTTAAAAAATGGAGGATGAAAAAAATGGACAACATAGCCATTTTTATCGTATCAAAATCCTATGGAAATGTCTTTCGAAGTTCAAAACGCAGATCCCCCCCCCCATCCCTAAATTTTGTCGGTCTGTGATATTAGAAATTTTACGTATAATATTGGATATATTATTGTAAATTGAAATTTGAGGGTAATATAAAAAAAATAGAAAAAATTTATTTTAGAGGAAAATTTATTAAAAGATGTAACATAAAAATTGTACAAATTAATACAAAATGTCAACACTGTAAACTAACTATACTCGTGTCTCATGTATACAGGGTGTCTCAAAAATAGGGTAGGAGTCGCTTTGAAAATGGAGAATAAGTCAAGAACAAAAAAGTCTTATATCATTTTGAGATATTCGCTGTAGTTTTCGAATTAAAAACGAAACATCTAATCAATATACGGTGAAACCGTGCTACGAATTCTCGCGGTGTGGCTTCACCGCATATTAGCCTAGACGTTTCTTTTAATTCGAAAACTATAGCGAATATCTTAAAATAATATAAGACTTTTTTCCCCTTGACCCATTCTATGCTCCCAATGTGGCTCCTATTCTATTTTTGAAACACTCTTATAAAAAATTTTTTTATATACCTACTAGATACTCACTATTTTACATCGTCCAACATATAAAATTAAAAGTAAAACAAAACATTTCTATGATTATTTGATTAAAAATTGTAGGAAAAATTTACAATAGGAACATAATTCGATTTGAATGAATTCACATAATACAGATGTGTACTTATTGTATATTCAAGTATATATGAACGACGTATTTTTTTTTAAATTATAATACATGGTCTTACTTTTTATTGTAAATTAATATTTAAACACAGAAAATACATTACTTCCGATTTATAAAATAACAGAAATTTCGAGGCAAGAACTTGTCTCGTTCTTTTGCTATTATAATATTTAATTATAAATATATACAATCCCAAAATAATACAATAATTATATAATACAATAAATATAATACAAATGTATTGCGTGCAATCGCATAACGTATGCAACAATTATCATACAATATATTGATATTATGCATATTACTAATACATAAAACGTAATATAAGAAATAAATTTAAAATACTAACAATAGCACTAGGTTAAAAAATTCATTTTCCAAGAATATTGTTCGGATTTGTATGTGTATACAAAATGAATTGTATTCGCATTTATATAAAATATTCATATTCGATTTAGTGCGATATACATTATATAATAAAATATATAGACAGCTATAAATAGATAAGGTAATAAAAGCTTAATACATTAAAATATATTTTATTAACAATTCGCAATTTTATGAAAGATCCTATAAATATTCATTCTTCATAAATTTGCTTCCTATATACAAGAATAATATAAAATGTTATCTACAAAATTGTAGCTTTATAAACATATCTTAAATTTTGTAATAGTTATCCTTAGTTTTTAAATCTGTCTGCTTCTCGGATTCGAGTCTATATCTATTTTAATCAGAGATCTATTTTAATCTGATAGTACTGACATATAAAATGGAAGATCAAAAATGCTGAAATTTTTAATTTCTTAGCACTTGATATGAACTAATAAGGTTTGTTATTTAAAAAATTGTATGTTTAGTATGTAGATGATTTTAAACTTGTATTTAAAAAAATGCGAAATATTGGATGCGAATACGGTTTCAATTTATTTCAGTTTGAATTACCTTTGGCTTTTTATTATCTTTCTAGACAGCTATAAACAGATATAATTTACTGCTACTTACAGCTTAATCTCCATTCTATTCTTAAGCTTTCTCATATTATTTTATACAGGGTGTTTGGAATTTAAATGTCAAAATTCCAGAAGCATGTAGAAGATCAATAAATTAAGAAAAAAAGTCCGATCTCATGAGCTCGTTTTTGCTTCGTTTTAGAGAAAATCACAAAAAAAACAAAAACATAGTTTTTGTACTTTCTCATTACTTATATTCACATTGTATTTATTCACTTGCTTAATGTAGACATTGTTCAAAATGTGGACCTCTTGCAACAATGCAAGCATTGCATCTAGTATGAACAGCTCATTTTGTAGCCAAACTTGATCTGATAATATTTTGATGCACTGCAATCTCGATTCGATTTCTCAATTGTTTTCTTGAGTTGATTGACAATAAATAAACTTCCTGCTTCAGAGTTCCCACACAAAAAAGTGCAGTGGTGTCAAATCATCAAGGGATGATCAAGATACTTCCTCCACATCCAATCTATCGTACGCGATATATTGCAACAGGAATAATTCACTCAATGATTTTTAACAAGTAACTGACGAATTTACAGGAGAGAGGCAGAAATGTAAACAAACAAAAAAAGTTTTCACCTGAAAATGGAATTTACTATTGTTATTATTATATTACTATTGTTTTTGTGCATAATTTCAATAATGCACGATGATAATAAACTTCAAAGGCAATGCGAGAACCAAAGTAATTACGTTTTGTCTTTTTTGCAATTTTCTCCAAAATGAAACAAAAACGATCATATTTCTAGGACTTTTTTTCTTAGTTTATCGAACATATAGATTCTCTATATGTTCTCGAAATTTTTACATTTAAATTCCAAATGCCCTGTATATTTATTACCTGTATTTATATTTGTATGTAACCATACACATAATCATATGTAGAGTAAGGAAATGAAACACAATTGAAAAGCATTTTATTAATGGCAACAAAGATAGCAGATTTTAATTTATCAGAAACTGTGAAGTGACACAAATTGATACAAATACAGGATGGGCCTTTATTTAAAATTTGGAATTTAATTTGGCTCTAAAAAAAAACGCATGAATATTTTTCAAAGTTTATGGTTTTATTGGAAAGATAGTACATTGCCATTAAACATGAAATACAATTTCATTCAAATGACTTCCACGGCTGGCTGCACAATATCCCATTCTATCAACTCAATTTTTCAAGTGCGTGAAATGTTCAAGTTTTGAGAACGATGGCGAGTTGATGTTAATGGTTGTTCAAGCACACTCTGAGCAACAGCAGCAATGTTTTCGGTTGACCTTACTGGACGAGCACGTGAACGAGTTGCTTTATCCAATAAGGATCCAGTTTGCCGAATTCGCTTCACAAATTGATCCACAAACTGCGTTGAAGGCATTTCTTTTCTATCAAATTTTCCACGTAAATTTCTTACAGTTTGGGTTGAAGACTCACCACTTTGAAAGTAAGTTTTCAATATTTCCCAATTTTGTTCAAGCGTATAGCAACTCATTTCGTAAACGTCAAACAAAAAACTAAATTTCTGATACGTCATAAATATTATTATGCCTTTCAAATTCAAAATAATCGGTAGTTCCAAACGAAATTCCAAACGCTAGACGGCCTACCCTGTATCATTCTATCTTTCTTCGATGAATAACAAAGGTAAAACGACATTTATGTTGATTTATCCTTAAATGGAAAATACCATGTATATTAAATATAGTTTCCAATTTAAAATATGTTATTCCCTGTTTCTGTACTCTTCAATTGTGTTTCAGACTTACACGTAAATGACTTCATTTTTTTGCATATTCATTAAAATAAGGCCATTAAAGGAAAAATGTTAAGAATAAAAAGTTTGGTCCCGACATGTTAAGAATACAGAGATTAGGGTGTTATCAATCAGATAGATATTGCACCCGTTGTTTTATCTGGATTCAACTTTAGTAGTAAATATTGAAAACATGTCTTAAAAGATGTAAGATATAAACTCATTTGCTGATAAGCTATTTCACAGTAAATGGAAAATTACTTTTTAAAAGTAACAAGTTATATTACTTATCGATTTTTAAACGTAACGTTATAGTTACTATTAGAAAGTAACTTTACGTTATTTTTTCATTACTTTTTAAAAACCGACAACCTTCTATCACAATGGACGGATGCTTAAGAGCTTTCTAGTCTCAAGCATTATGAGTGGCTTGTGTTCAATCAAACCGTATTTAATCGCAAAGTAACGATAAAAGTGATTGTAAAATTCGTTTCCATTATCAAAAAATGTACTACGTTACTGTTACAGTTAAAAAAAAGTAACGCAATTACCAATAAAGTTATCAAAAAGTAACTGTAATTTCGTTACTAGTAACGAGTTACTTCCATTCCCTACAATTTCAATATTAATCAGTTAAATCATAGATTTACAATATGTTTTACTATGTTTTTCTAAAAACTTATTGACTTGTCCTCGTATAATAGTTTAATATTTTAACATTCAGACAGTAACGCTTCGTATTTAAAGTAATGTATTTAATAAACAGTCTTATTTCTTACAATCTTATTTCTTATTGTTTATATAATACAATTAAATACTGATGAAGAAATTAATTACGCATTTTGCAAAAGTAGTCAGAAGAAAATAAATGAATGCTTAAGTTTAGGAAAGAATTATTAATTTATAATATATTATTAATTTATAAATTCTATAGCAGAGAAAAATATATATAAACCTGTTATTAAACTAAAAATATTTATGATTTCTTGCTAATTGTTGCGTTATACTCCAATTTGACAATAAAGAATATTGTTTTTTATGTAATTTATACTGTAACATTTTTTCTACATATAAAAATAAATAAGGACAATTTCTTACGAATTATTTCATTTTATATATTGAAATATCACAAAATTCAGTAAAAAAAGATCTTTTATATACTTAACGAAAAGTTCCTTTTCCTTACTTTTTCCTTACTTGTATATTTTCTTATTAGGTACTATCAAAAAGATAGAAAATTTTTCCTGGAACATTATTATATATTCACAAGAACGTTATTCGAAAAAATTTTGTCTCAACCTGTTTCAATTTATTTTAACATATCGTTATACTTTATCTTTATAGATACTATTATTAATTATAAATTACTTTACAAAATGTGAATGCACACAATAGTTTGTACTGATTTGCCTATTAATCCAATCTTACAAACTTTTAGCCTTCCTCGAATTCCTATTTATTAAAATTTGTTTAAACGAATAAGTAATAAAGTGTTTAAAGTATTGCTTCTGTTCGTTTCGATTATTAATTTTTTCAGAAATAGTCACATTTTAAAGACATTTTTTCCCTCTTCTTTTTTTTAACATGCGAAAGCAAAGTTCTTATAAAAATTACACATTTTCTTACAAGAGTTCAAATAAATAGAGTGTATCAATTTTAGTTTAAAATTTATTTATATGATTGTTTCATTTAGAATTATTCTTACAATCAATATCTATCATTCATCTTCGATTAGACACATAAAAAAATAGTCAAGTTTGACTCTTAATTGCGATAAAAAGAATTAGTTTGTTAGATGCGGAAGGTTTTCTGCAGATTTAAATTCTAATCTGGCTCGAGCGACTTGAGAAGGCTGGTTAATTTCGCTGGACGGCAGCAAACTCTAATGCCAACGCCTCAGCGAGGAGGCCCCCAAAGGAATTTGTAAATTCGACTCGAATGGAACTTTTAATCGTCCATCAGGGAAGAAACGAGGAATACGGAAACTTTTCGCATAATAATTCTTTCGTACCAACCAATGGCGAATTCCCCACTGTTATATTCGCTTCGAGGAAATGGTCGGGAATGTTTTCCACGTGTGCATACGAACGCATTACCTTAAGGCGAGCAGGTAAGAATGGCCAGCATATTTATCATTCGTGGCCCACTAACGCTTACAAATGGGCCGAGATGACCGAACGTTTCTATCATTTCTCTTCGATTAGTCATTCCAGGAAATAGCTTTTTAACCATCTTTTAGATGTTGAAAAATATTTTAAAGATAAAGTTTTTCTCGATAATGATTATACATTATTAAAATTATTATATCAAATTATACCCAATTTAAGTTATTTTTAATTAAGGTAACTCCGGCAAATATGCCGCGTTGGAATTTACGCTTCAGAAGTCAGAAAAAATAGAAGGAGTGGGAGTAATTTTTCTGCAACTATTCTGTTATATGCCTTTATTATATTAGTATGTATTGTGTTATGATTTCAGTTTTTTATTGTTAATGTTAATAAAATTATTATGAATTGAATCGATTTGTCACTGTGTTAAGTAGCGCCATCATAAATTATAATCTACATCATAAATTATAATTTACATCATAACCTACATCATAAATTATAATCTACATAAAATGATTACTGTAGGACGTGCAAAAGATTTAGTAGTTATTTCGTGATATATGAGTGTGAGAAATAGTAAAGCATATTGTATAACAAAATACAAGTACTTTGCTCTTGTATTCTTTGTTTGTCTTGTATATCCCACCTGTATGGCATTTTTAACAGACGGGATTTATGTCCAAAAAATAATACATCTGGGAAGATTGTAATTATTATTTATTACTTCATATACATATTTATCATTCTCACTCCTTAATAAAACTTTAAATGCATTTTATAAGTTATTGTGTCATTTTACGTTTTATTTATATGCAATTTGTTATTAATTATTTATATTTATTATGGGTCATAAATTCTTTATGACCCATACATATCCCCTTCCCCTATGAGTAGACATATATCTCACCCCTATAAGATATACGGCAAAAATGCAAGGGTTTAAAAAAGTTCTTTTAATTTTACTTTTTAATACTTTTTAATATATAAATATTTCGGATTTCTATAATAATATTTTTTTCATAATAATAGACAGTACAAAGTTTTTACTGATATATAGTTCGTTTACTTTAAACATAGTAAATAATACTTAATAAATTAAGTTTTTGGTAGGTGCGACGTATAGGATGTCATGAATACAGCCCCACTCGTCCCGAGCAGGTAGAGCGAACTAAACTGAATAGAAATGACAATGAGTAGAAAAATCCTCTATCATTTTGCAATGTTCGCAATAATTAATGATAATATATTAACGTTTAAAGACAGCCGAATACGCGCGTCCATCCGATCTACTATTGCCGAAAATATGACCCACCGAAGGCACAGCGCGCGGGCTGCGAGGGACTGGCCTAGCAGGCGCGCCGTTCGAACTTATTGTTAGAGG
>NW_017259561.1:1489175-1505342 GCF_001594045.1 Atta colombica
AATATCTCGATTGCGAAAATTTGGAAATGATCAAGAATTATTGGACAAAACTTACAATCAATTTAATTCGTTCTGAAGCGTGCACATGCAAAAAAATGTTACATAAATATTACTTGTTTGTTAAGTAAATAATAAGAATATTTTTAAATTATCAAGAAAATATTCTTTATAATCGTTATTCAAAAGAAGAAGAATAAAAATTACATTCTCTCTTAGCACTAGAATGATATTTTTCTACGTTTTTCTACACTACATGGAAGTTCGAACATCCGCAAAATAAATTTCATCGAATGTGTAAAAAATTAAAACATAAAACAGCAATTGTATTATTTTTTAAATATATTTTAGATCACTTGTACACATATTAGGAATTGCAAAAGTTTTATACATTATTTTTAATTTTATGTGCCAAAGTTGAATAAAAAATATTTTATAAAGCTTTTGCTAGTCTATCCCCCACTTATGGGACTAGGCTGGCAACATACACCATAGCATGAATCCATATTTGTGTTCTCTGATCGAATTTTTGAAATTTATTAATTATAATATTTATTAATTATAATATCAATGTTGTACGAAGTAAAGACAATACTTTTTGATACATAAAATTAAAACATTAAAATTAAAACTAATTTATAAAGCTTTTGCAATTGTTAGTATGTATTGCATACAAGCGATTCAAAATATATTTCAAAATAATACTGTTTTATAAAGTTATTAAAAAATATATTTCAAAATAATACTGTTTTATAAAGTCTAAATTTTTTAAATGATTATTCGATAAAATTTATGCGAATGTATGAATTTCCATGAGCGGTAGTGTACAATATGTACACGAATAATCAGAGCATCCATACAGAGAAAGGTTCCTTCCATTCAAAGAAATATTTCTTTTTTGTTGAAGAAAAAATTGACTGATTTGCTGTGAAAGAAAAATTTTGACTCGCGAGTGAACTTAGAGAAAAATTTTTTCGATTTAAAGAAATGTTGCTTTGAGATACGATTAAAAAAAATTATCGTGTACACTATCGCTTATGGAAGTTCAGACACTCGTATAAAATCCTTTTCGGATTTTGTCAAGAAATTCCATGGCATAAAATGTTATGAGAGAATGATTCAGTTTCTCACTCAACACCCTCACTTCCTTCACGATAAATTTCCTTCCAATGATAAATCTTTGTACAATCAAATTAGGCATTAAAAAAGCATGTTTTCCTTATGTCATTGTGTTTAACGATATTTCAAAAATATTTTAAATCGATTCCAAAGGTGACATATCTCTTTGTTCTCCATATCTTTTTTTGGTAATGAAAAAATGAACAGATATGAAAACAAAATACTTATCGTAATAATTCACAAGGTTCTGTCCACAGGGTTCTGCGTGAAATAAGTGACAATAAATCTACTGTGACACTGTCACTTCTTTCACAGTAGATTTATTATTCTTTCAACATTCTTTTAAATCCTTGTACAAACAATCAAATTACGCATACATTAAAAAGCATATTTTCTTATGTCATATTTCCTTATGTCATTGTTTATGTCATTTAACGATAAAAAAAAGATTTTAAAAGAAATTTTAAATTAGAGATTCCAAAGGTACACATATCCCTTTGTTATTGAATATTGTCATGCTTACTGAATGTAAGTAGACAAAAAAATGAAGCCTTACTTACAATATTGTTACATTAAAGATTTTTTAAATTAATGTTTTATAAATATGTGAGCTATGATGTAATCTTTTATTATTGAATGCAAGATTGGGTAAAAATTAGTTATAACGTTAAAAGTTAAAAAAAAAGTTAAAAAATTAACATTTAAAAGTTAAAAAATTTTTTTCTCTTTTAAATATCTTAAAAAAATAATAAGATATAATAAGACTAAGGGTATATATTCGTAATCTGTTCATATTTTAAGACCATCTTAAGTAATTTCTTAAGATGCTAATACAGCCCTCTGATTGATTTATGCGGTTATGTCTTATGTCATAAACCTTAGTCCAGATCTATAATAGGTATCTTAAGTCGTAAGAAATTGACCAATTACAGTCAAATTCTTCTCGCATTCGATTATAATTGATCAATTTCTAACGTTGATCAAGTTTTAACGTTATAACTAATTTTTACCCAATCCTGCATTCAATAATAAAAGATTACATCATAGCTCACATATTTATAAAACATTAATTTAAAGAATCTTTAATGTAACAATATTGTAAGTAAGTCTTCATTTTTTTGTCTACTTACATTCAGTAAGCATGACAATATTCAATAACAAAGGGATATGTGTACCTTTGGAATCTCTAATTTAAAATTTCTTTTAAAATCTTTTTTTTATCGTTAAATGACATAAACAATGACATAAGGAAATATGACATAAGAAAATATGCTTTATGGCTTAAGATTTATTAAAAAGATTTATTAAAAAAAGATTTATTAAAAAGTAATCACTGATTTTGTATCTTCTCTATGTGCTGGCTATTTTTTTAAAGTTATATAACTTATATCGTTATACGTTATATACTTGTGTCACATATGAATAAAAAAAATTAAAAATTTAATTTACTTAATAATCTATATTGTAGTTATTTAATCTTATTTTAAGAAAAATTAGGACATTATGATCTAAAAAATTTTTTTCAAAATTACTTTTTTTAAACTTAAGTTAATTCAATATTGACTTAACTTACGTTAAGTTAATTTTTGATTCCTTCAACTTTTAACTTAACTTTATTAATTTTGTAAAGCCATTAACTTTAACTTTATTCAGATAAAAAAAAAACATTAACTTACCCAATTCTGATTGAATGCAAAAACGGTTATATCATGTTATAACTATTATCTCTCAATGCGATTTGAATTTTTTTCACTTAATCCGAAGAATTTGTTACGTCTGTATTTTAATATTTTAACATTAATAAATTTCACATAAAATGTGAATATATTACGTGCGAAAGCTTCGATTCTTATCAATAAATCCGGAGCATTATCAGCTACTGTGCAACGAATAGATCAGACATTTATTAACATCACCCGGAACGCATCTGATTCACTGCAGATTCATGTTGCTCGGGAATATTAGTTGTTAGGAACAATGTAAGTACATATGTTAATGATCATAGACATTGTGACTTCGCGTTAAATTCGATATGATAATCGAAGTGTAGCTATCAATGTGTATGAAGTTTCTTGCATTCATTCGCAGCGGTGCGAGCATGATCAAGTTCTTATTATTTTGCATGCGATAAATGCTCCATGTGATCTATTTTAATTTATGCTATTTAAATCTTGCATTGTATATGTTTCAGGGATTGTGCAGATGTTACGATTATGTAAACAATCGATAGAGTAGTAGATTGTGAGAGATATTTGAAGGGTCTGCTGATGAACGATGCTATGGCAATGAGTCGACATTGAGCAAAAAGAGGAAGGACGATAGGCCTAGATAGAGATCTGGAATATTCCGCGAAAGCGAAACATAAATTTATAATTACATTATTTATGTGTAGAAATAAATAAGTTAATAAATATTTTTTATTCTATTTTGTCAAAAACTGTGCTAAAATATATGTATATTTAAACTGTATTCCGAGGTATGGAATTATATTCGGCCTTTCTTATCTTTCCTTTTGTTCATCCTTCGCTCATTCTTTAGAGGTTTCATATTACACCGTATAAACCGTGCCGATGTTATCATGTCTAATGCGGTGTCATCGCGCTCTCATTGAATGTTCAATTGATTTGCACTCATGAATTCGGTAGAATAAAAATTTTAAATCTTTGCGTGCAAGAAAAGAAACAAAACGTGAGAATTGGATAGAGAATGCAACAGGAAAAAGAGAGAGAAAAGATAATAAATGTAGATAGTAAGAGATAGCGCACTCGGTTGTTCGTCTATATTATTATATAAAATATTATTAAAATTAGTTGCTAAGTCATATCATTAAAAGAAATATAAAATAGATACCATATCTATTTAATAAAATCGTGTGTGAAAGAAGAAAAGAAAAGAGCGCAATGGGAGGAAAAGAAAAGAGAGCACAAATGATAAGTATAAGATTGCAACGGGTGGAAGAAAGAAAACTGTATCCTACAATGGGTAGAAGAGAGAAGACAATAGGTTAAAGAGAGAATGCAACTGGTGAGAGAAAGAAGGAAAACCCTTCCTCTCCTCTAACACGGACTTCCCTGCGGATGCGCTTCCCAATATTATTTCTAAAGCACCAAATATTCGCCATCGAAAGCCATTGGCGCGTGGGCAGTAAGGTAAGCGTTCCGCTCACTGCCGCAAGTCTCTAAGCTCGAACCCCGTCAAAGCCATCCCCACCCCTCGCGGGCTGTGCGCTTGGTGGGCCGTACCTTTGGCAATAGTAGGTCAGGCATATTCGGCTATCTTTAAACGTTAATATCTCGTTAATTATTGCGAGCATTGCAAAATGGTAGAGAACTTTTCTACTCAGTTTATTTAACTCAAATTTAATACATTTAGTCTAAAAAATTTATTATTTAAATGCATATGTTTGGACAAGATGGGCAATGTTTATTTTTAAACAAATTGCAAAAATAAATTAATCATCATCTTGATATGTATAAAAATAACATAATATTATTTTACTTAAAGAATTGCTTCTTTCACATCTAACAGTGTAGTTTAACAGTTTTTCTTAACAGAAATTAATAAAATGTGATTATGTGGATCGATATTTACTTACAAGTTTTTTTTACGTACGATTAATAAATTGTATCTATTTATAATCGCTATAAATAAAAAGCGATTGGTAACTCTCTTATAAGTTAATAATAAACTCTGCTCGGAAATTAGCGCAAAAACAGTTTATATTATTATACACAGCGTACACAGCAGATCAAGTGAATAACTATAAACGTTTACGCGACGTTTGCACGAACATGTACAAAGTACTGCGTTTGCATATACATCTGTAGATGTTTCAGACACACCTGGGAAATCAGCCATTCCTCGTTGTACACTTGATAAATGTTGCGCGGAAAAGTCGGTTCGCGCATAATTGCGGTTCTTCTTGTTGCATAATGAAAAATCCGAATTATTTCACTGCACGATTACTATAGATGCCTAAGCTAAAACTTACCAACATAAGGTTCGAATATTAAAAAAAAGTTAGTATCATTCATGTACCAATTATTACATTCTCAATCTTGTAGCTAGAATATTTTATTTTAAGTCTTTGTTAAGATTCTTCGTATAGTTAATTTTCACACAAATAAAATAAACAATACTTAAAAAGGACTCTCAGTCTTTATAACCAAAAATCTAAATATTAAGGCTAATTAGCGCAATTGTTCAGATCAAGTTATTGATTAAAATTGATTGCTTTATAGATGAGCTGATGTTTTTTTTATTTTCATAAATTGAATATTTCAACTCTCTTTAGAATCCTCCTCAGCAATATAGATATAATACTCAGAGATTCTACTAGATAATTTTCTTTCTGTTTGTCTAACATAGTTTGTTGAACGCATCACAATCTTTGTACAATTTTATAAACTACATTTTTATTCGAATACTTTGGAAGAAATTGTCTTTATGAACTTTAATAAATCTATTTAGTTTATTACAGCTGAAAAAAGCTAATTTAACATTAGAATTCTTATAGAGAATTTTTTCAAGATTGAAATATAAAATAAGAAACACGTTCAATATTCATCTCATTGTTAATATCATTAGTATGTTTCAAAGAAAGTTTATGAAAAAGATATTTTAGATATTATTAATTAAAACGAAATCCGTTAAAAAATTATTGTTCAATGAAATACTTCAAATAAATTTAATATTTTGTGATGGAATCTTGGATTTGAGAGTAATACAGTTTTGTCATTCCCATTATTATTCCTTTTTATGAAAAGTAGGATATGATAAAAAGTTTAGCAAGCGTCCTGTTAGTTTTTTATTATTTATTAGTTTCATTATGTAAAAATGTATTTTTAGTGCAAAAATAAAAATAAGAATAGCCTCAAGTGACCTTGATCTTAACAAATATTATTTAGGTCATGATCCTGAACATTCAAGAGATTTTTAACTATCGGTTCGTCACTTTGCGTAATGCTCTCTCTAATAGCCGGCGGTACTATAACTTTCAAGCTTCATAACTCGGAAAGTACTAAATGAAGAATAACTTCAGTATAATGTTTCGAAAATCTCTTGAACATCAGCTTTAAAATCCGGAATAAAAAGTCTCATACAACATATCCTACATGGTGCACCAGGGTCCTACATGGGTTCCCTGCAGCATACACACACACACACACACACACACACACACACACACACACACGCACGCACGCACGCACGCACGCACGCACGCACGCACGCACGCACGCACGCACGCACGCACGCACACACGTCGATACGCGACGGATCAGCGTCGTAATCGGCGCCGTAATCGGTGCCTCTTGTCTCAGGTAAATAATGCCGCATGACAATGTGCGATATTGAAGATCATAAGTCGACTCTCATCGACTAATCTGAATTTTCTTCTATAAAGAGCACCTTCGAAAGGCTCGCGCTTAGATAAAAATCACGCAGCGAACAGTACAATAACTTATAAACCGAATTTTCTTACACTTGTAAAAAGATCGAGTCCTTTCTCTGTATTACGAGGCCGAGTCCTCAAATATTATATCAATACAAAAAAAAAAAGCCGAATCCTCAAATTATATCAATAAAACTTTAATTATAAACTAATACATGGAGTGATCTTCCCCGTATACGATTCACTACACGTACGTGTTCTCGAGCTACATTTCGAGCTAATTTTCCCGCGCGGCGAACCGTAATATTCTACTACATATTCTACAATACTACTATTCTACTATTCTACTATTAATATTCTACAATTTGGTGACATCATGCGCTCAAGATAAATATTGCGCATTCTTATATCTTTGCTCTATTATACTACGTAATGTTTATTTGGATGTGCGTTATAATTTTAAAGTTATTAAGATTTGTTTGGTATACATTAAATAATAACATCGACTTTTGCATAGTTTCTCTCCAGACTGAACCCGCGAAGTAAGACGGTTTCCATCAAAAATCGATGACTTGATGACGTTACCCAAGGTCAAACAGATGTGTCAATCATTAAATCCTATAGTTTTTGTCTGAATAATTTTCCCAAAAATGCTTTGTTTTCGAGATATTTCACCGATTTATTCTTTGTAAATTAAATAATAGAGAGAAATTAAATATATACATACATATTTTTTTTCTAATAAGATTTTGACAAAATCGCTCGTAATTAGATTCTCTTATCTGAAGGTCTCTAGGTATCACGTCAGATGCATTTCTATTTCTTTTTACTTAACATTGCCCCAGACACACAGGAACGCACGTAAATAATTGCATATATTATCTACATTCAGTATCGAATACGATCCGAATAACAACATAAAAAGGACTGGTTAAAAAACTGTTTGAACAATAATAAAACCGCCCTCTTTACTTTTTCCGTCTTTTTCTCAGTTTTTTTTCCTATTGCCTGTGTGATCGTAGCGTGCATATGAAAGAGGCCGAACATTAAAGCGATACCGCACCTATAGCAGAGCAGTCGTAACGGCGAAAAAGAGGGAAAATCTAGTTTCTGTGCCCTGTTTAATTCTAAGCTTAGAAGCTTTAATCTTGTCAGTCTTTGCGTTCCTATCGAAGTGAACACGTCGTTGCTTGTTATATTCATATTTCGTTCGTTTTCATCAGAAAAATTACAAAGAGAAAAGTATTACGATATATTCAGCAAGATTATTTCAAAATGTTATGATAAATTCAACAAGATTGTTTCAGCAAGAAATGTTCCAAAAATCTAATTCTACTGCACAAAGTAAGTATCTATAATTCCATCGAGCAAATTAATTGTTTTCGAAGCAATTGAGCTCATTGATATAGACCGCAATTCGATTCATGCTCACAATGTTCATGAGCATCATTTATTTTTGTTTAATATTTTATAATAAATAACAAGATTGAAATGATTTTTGAGCGCTATAAACGTGAATCGGATCGCGGTCATAGATACATATCAGTAAAGTACGTTGAAAAGAAGAGAGAATATATCAATAGAAGAACGACAATAAACAGAGTCTTCCAACAAGCGATTCAGTGCAACACAGCAATTATCTCATTCTTGTTTTCTTAACTTTGATGAACAACAAGGATGTAATAATGCACCATAGAAAGAATCAAGGGAGAGTAAAGCCAGGATTCAGTCAGAAGCCACCATGTTTAACGCACCATTGAAGTGAGTAGATGTGATAAGAGCGTGAAGGAACTATTGTACTGCACTAATATTGTGTGTATGACATTTATGTAAATACAGAGTATGTAAGTACATATCCTGAAAAAAAATATAGTCAATTTTAATAAATTTAGTTGAATAATTGCCAACTAAATATTTATTAAAATTGACTATATTTTTTTCTCAGTGTACGCACATGCATATTTGGGAACCAATCAGAGAAAAGAATTACTCTTCCCTCCACTCTCCCTTGATTCTTTCTGATGCATCATATCACATCGTGTCATATATGTCTCTTATTGGAAAATATCCAGAATGTTGTGTATTTTTTTTTTTTCAATGGGGTATTAAATGGCTCGATGTTAGAGCCATTAACTGTCGAGGAAAAGATCTGTTTGATTGAATTGAGTTTGATTTCTGACTTCACTCTGTATACTGACTTTATCCCGTATATATAATGACCAAGAAAATGAGTAGAAAATATTATATTTAAAATTATCTTAAGTACAGTTTTAAAATGTCATAAACCAATCAAAGAACTATATTAGTTTTAAGATATTATTTAAGATAATTTTATAAATTTTATTAAATAAAAACGGACTACGGATATTACCCTAAGAATTTCTATATAATCTATATGCTTAGTCAAATAATTTACATAATTCCTTTTCATATAAATTGAAATTGTAACAAAACTATGTTTGGTTTATCTAAAAATATAATGCCGTTCCTCTGTGAACAAGATTTTTGGACATTTTCTTTTTTTTCTAACTCAACATATTTGTATTAAACACAGTTTCTACTTACATTTTTTCATCGAACAAGAGTTTTATAACAAATTTTAATATACATATGTAAGCAATCGAAATTAAAAAATTCTTGATTCAAAAAATTATGACGCAAATTCGATAAATTTTATATTATTTTATATAAAACTATTATTGTATTTCCTATATTGGGAATTAAAATACCAGAAAACGATATTACGAAAAATCCAGCTCTGAAAAATATCCTTTGTCCAATTCCTTTTCATTGGATTAAAAATAATTGGTTGTGAGTTGATGAGTCATTTTAAGAAAGCGAGTGGAGAGTGGGCGACCCAAACTTCTATTTCAAAAAAATCTTAAAATGCCATACTAAAATTGTTTGACTTGGCAAGGAGTAAAATAGCTGCGGAATCAGGGAGTGGTGAATGGAGAGAAATGTATATCTCATTATCATTTATCATCATTTTTTATTTATTATAAACTTTTTATAATATTCCTCGTTATATTTAACAATTTGCCATCTAGTATTCTAGTTAAAAAAAGTGATAAAAATTTAAATTCTTCCTTAAAAATAGGGAGATCATAACTGATGTTATCAATATATTTGGAATGCTTCATCACTAATAAAACTTGTGCGCATACAAAAAATATATGAAATATTTTAGATATAATTATTATAAAATTATTTAATTATGACTGTATGCATAGATTTTTTTAAATATTTTTAAAATATGTATCAGGATATAATAAATAAATATATAGACAATATATAGATAATATACATACTTATATATATAGAGGTTATATATATAGAATATTTTCTGTAATTTAATCACTTAAAATCTCTTTGTTGTTTTTGATGATATGAGAAAATACAGATGATTTTGTTCGATTCGATATACTATACTGATAGGCACATACTATGATCAGCAAAAAGTTTTTTAAGGTTACCCTTACTTTTTTAAATGAAACTGTATGATTTTTTTTACACAATGTGGTTCTTCTAATTATTTTGCATACAAAAGTATTAAAGTAGTGATAAATAAAAAAAAACCCATAATTTACGAGATATTTTATACTTTATTCTTGCATTGACGTAAAATATTAAATAACTCGTAAACTATTAATTTTTGATAATCGTACCTTAATACTTTTAAATGCAAAATATTAAAATGATAAGATGAATCAATTGAAAACATATAGTTGCTTATTTAAAAAATTATCCTATTATCCTTTTCGCACACATATTTTTTTTAAAGCAACTATGTATTTTCTTTCCACCAATCGATTTATCTCATTATTCCGTTCATAAAAATATTAAGATACGATTATAAAAAATTTAGTTTATAAGTTAGTTATTAGTTTTATGCCAGAGTAAAGTATAAAATATCTCGTGAATTACTGATTTTTTGAAATCACAATCTAAATACTTTTATATGAAAAATAATTGGAGGAATCATATTGTATAAAAAAAAATTATATAATTTTATTTTAAAAAATGGAGGTGATCTTGAAGTCTCAAAAGATATGATCTTGAGAAAACTTTTCTGATCATCATAATATGTGCCCCTTCGAATCGAACAAGATCCCCTGTGGTATTTTCTCGTATCGTTAAAAACAACGGAGATATTAAATGATCAAATTAAAGAAAATATACTGCATGCGTGCGTGCGCGCACGTATGTGTATATACACTCATCAAGAAAATTATCGCAACAAAAATTTATATCAAAATTTTAAATTCAAGTGTAACTCCGCGAAAAATGGTCGTATTTAAAAGGTTGTATTTAAAAGTTTTTTTCATTTTCAAGGATAAAGTCTGTATTTTATTTTCTAGATTTTGAATCTATGACAGTTCCTCTAATTTTCATAATCTTCTTTCTATCATATCCCATACATGTTCAATGGGATTCAAATCCGCGCTCATTGGTAGATGTTGTAGCATCTCGATGTTGTTTTCTTCGAGGAAGTTAATTACAATTCTGGCAGTATGTGGGCGAGCATTATTCTTCAAGATAAAACATCAAGATGCCATCACAATGAGCGCGGATTCGGATCCTATTGAACATGTATAGGATAGGAAGAAGATTATGAAGATTAGAGGAATTGCCAACAAATCTATAACAATTGGAAGCAGTATTACGTCAAATATGATGGGAAATTCCTCAGGCTTTAATTAGAGTTTCCATCAATATGCGTACACGTTTACAAGTCATCCGAAGACGAGGCGGAAATACAGTTTTAAAAAATAATATATATTGCTACATGCCTCTATCTTCCCCCCAACACACGCACGCACGTACGCACGCACACAAAATCCGACCAAAACCTCCCATGGTGCGCATCGGGTAGTGCTAATGTTGGCGATAATTGAGTAAAATGTATATAGATAAGTTTAATACACTGTATCTCCAAAAAAAAGTTGTACAAAGCTTTTTTTTTAATTTGCAAGAGAAAAGTTAATACTTTACGATCGTTATTATGATATTTATGAAAAAAATTTATTCTACGTGGAGTGTATCATACTATACAAATTTCTTAAAAAAAAAAAAAATACGTCCTTAAAAAAAAGCGGGTAGGGATAAGGATAGATTCAAAATCTGTGAAAGTTTCATAAAGTACAGACTTTATCCTTGAAAATGAAAAAAAAACTTAAATATGACGCAGAGTTATACTTATTTGAATTTATGCGAAATTTTGATATAAATTTTGTTGACAAGTATATACACAGGGTATCCCATTTTAATTGATCACTTTAAATATCTTTTGAACACTGCACTTTTAGGGAAAAGTATTTGAGACAAAAGTTTTGTGATTTCGAGGGGACATAAGATACCATTGGTTTGATCTTGGGTATCAAGATCAAAATAAGATTATTTTGAATTTTTGAAATGGAACTCTCATTTTTCATTACATATTCTAGTTTGTTTTGAGAGCTTTTCAAAACACTATAATAAAATACTCTTTTATTAAGTACTTTTCGAATTATAAGGCGAAAATTACAGTATCTATCATCAACGTTAGCATTACCCAAAATGTCTGATCGACGCGACGGTTGAAACCTTTTAAATATTGTTTATGATTATGACCTGGATAATATTTGTCAAGATCATCAAGGTCATTGAAAGTTGTTTCTCTTATTTTCATTTTTGTACTAAAAATTCTTATTTTTAAGTAAAAATGAAAATAAGTAGAACAATCTCCCTTCAGTCTGTTTGTTGTTTTAGAGATAATATGTATTTCTTTATATTTAAAAAAAAAATTCAAAACTCTAAAACTGTATCGATTTTTCTATTATAGATTTTTAACGCTAATCTAATATAGATAATATTGTTACATTTTTCAGAGATGAATAACAACATCAACATAATTTCCATAGAAGGCATAACAATGTATGCATGCAAAAAATGTGATGAAATGTCAAAACGACGTTATAATATAGAACGTCATTTTAGACGCTTCCATGAAACTATTTTACCAGGAAAAACGTGTTGCGGTAAATATTTTAGTTACTTATTACACTGAAATGTTCACTTTATAAAATAATGAAAAGTATATCTTTGCCTGAAAAAATAGTTCACATTTCTCTTTCACAAATAGAGATCGAAGCCAAAATTATTGATATCAAGTATTTGATTTATTTCAAATTATTAACGTATCTAAATTGTAATTAAAAAAATGAATAAAATAACATTAACCAGCAATTATTTTGTATGAAATTATTATGTTTTATTGAAATAGTAATATTTATGTATATGAGGAAAAAACAAAAAAAAGTGAATTTATTTATTATACACGTTAAAACACACAACAATATAATTTCTTAATATAATTTCTCAGCTTTGCAACATATTTTATGTAATGGTCTAGAGTCCTCTGTTCAGTCTCTGAAAGTTTTTGAACTCTCGAAATCGTATTATATATATGCATCATTTTTTAAACTCTTAAAGTCTTAGGGCCGGTTGTTTCATCTTTTAATAAATTTTACTTTATTATTAAATTGTTAGGTAAATCTGGTAATCCGCTTATGTGATTATTTTGTTACTTATCAACAGGTAAAATTTATCAAATGGTGAAACAATCGGACCTTAGACAACTAAAATTTGAATTTCTCCCATATCCATAGCCTATAGTCCTGACTTTTAGTACTTCTTATTTCTATTTATTAGAAACAATTAAAGCAAGCTCTGCGTAGTTAATAACAAATTTCAGTTGTCTTAAAATTTAATGGTGCTACGTGACTTTAAAGATAGCCAAAAACTTTGTAGATGGAATTCGAAGATTTGTGAGCCGTTACACAAAATGTCCTACTGCAAAAAACTTACTGGAAAGTTAAGTAATTATTGAATTATATTGAGAAATAATAATATATATGCAAAAATAATGGATTTCTTTTTACTACATCTAATACATATACATATATACATATATATATATAATATGTGTACATACATACAGAATATTTAAACATAATTAATGAAGTACAATAAAAAAAATTTTTAAATTAGGTAAATCCCGCATTTTTATGTGCATACACATGTAAGACACAAAACAAATACATATTTTGTATTAAGAAATAACTTTCTATATTTTATATCAAAATCAAAAATATTTCTTTATTAGTATATATTTAAAAAATTTATATATTAATGTGTAATGTAATATTATTTTACAAAATTATTTTTTAGACGTAACATTTGTCACCAAAGCTGATTTTTACAAGCACAAAGAAAAAATTCATGAACAAAAAAAATATACAAAAAGACGATACCAAAATTCTTTTAAAACCAAACAAGGTACACATTGTATTAAAAAATAATTTTTTATTTTTAAAATATATTTTAAAATAATATTTTTTAAAACAATCTTACATTAATTGTGTATAATATATTATTTTACAAAATTATATTTTCATAACAGCTAAAAAGGATCTTTACAAGCGCAAAGAGAGAAATGAAAAAAAAAATATTCATAAAAAGGAAGAATATACAAAAAGACAAAAGCGAAAAACTTCTAAAATTGAGCCTTCCGAACAAGGTACATATTGCATTAAGAAATAATTTTTTATTTTTTTTTAAACATTCTTATCGTGAATAATATGATATTTACATACAAAATTATTTTTTTAGACACATTTTTCATTACAAATGATTTTTTTTATGAAGAAAAAAAGGAGAAAGAAAAAAATCACGAGAAGAAAAAATATACAAAAGGACAAAATCAAAAAACTTCCAAAATAAAGTCTTCCGAACAGCGCGAAACATTAATAGACACTCACATGGAACTTTCAGAAACACAAAATAATAATAAAAATATGCGATTGCTACATTTGAATGCACCAAAGAAACAATTTCTTTACAAATGGCAAAAGAATTCTTCTTATCAGTTACATACGGAAAGTAAACGAGCACCATTAACAAATATGGAAAATGATACAAGTAGAAGAATAGCGATGAAGCGCGCATCACGAAAAAAAATTAAAAAATTAAATTTTTTTAATTTAGATAAAGAAAATGTAAAAATATACAACATTACAGATCATTCAAACGAAGGCATATATAAAGGATTAAATTCTATTACATTTTGAGTTTTAGACTTTATATTGAGCATCATTGTCAATATTTGTTAAAAAAAATAATATCCGAAAATTCAAATGTTTAATATAAAAGTAAGTTTGAACAAAACTGTATATATGACATTTATTGTCAAAAGTTAATGTATTATACGTCTGTTATCTAAAAAATGCAATTTTTATTTTATTTAAAATTTTAATTGATTTCTTTTTACTTTTTACTTTTTACTAATGTTTTAATTCAATTAACAAATAAGTTGGTATTGTAAAAGAATTAAGATACATGAATTAAATTTTTTTTATCGTTTTGCTAATTATGTTCCAACTTTAACATCTTAAAAATTTATTTTATTGCATTAAATGTATAACAGTAACAATATTTAGATTAATTATGATACATAGGGATAGATATCAAATTTATATTATTGTCTAATGTATAACAATAAGAAAAAAATCAGTGGAATATACACATTTAGACACATTTTATTATACAATATTTTCCTACGGAGAGATTCTGCTAAGAAATTCTGTATTCTGATGATATGATTTTGTTCTGTCTCAAAAAGGAGGAAAGAAATGCAGAAGATATATCGTTATATCATTCGATTTTATCATATAAGAGGCGATCCCTTCCTTCGATTGTAAAGGATAACGCGCTTATGGATCGTTAGAGATGAACATGCTGTTGTGAACGAAAAGCGTTTTGCAATTTCGCGCG
Organism: Atta colombica; assembly: GCF_001594045.1. Lineage (NCBI taxonomy): Eukaryota > Metazoa > Arthropoda > Insecta > Hymenoptera > Formicidae > Atta > Atta colombica. Next base: position 1,504,498 of record NW_017259561.1, read on the forward strand.
CGATTGCGCACTGACGCACGTATATATGCATGCGATATTATATGTGTTGCTATATAGATTTGTCCACGTGTTCGTTATCTGAAACGCCACTTCGAATAACGACGTGTTAATTCTAGTTCTAAACGATCGTAAAACCACATTTCGTTAATGATATGGTTGATTCGCCGATATGCGAGAAAAAATATAAAGCAACGTTTTACGTTATGATCTTTATATTAATTACCCTGCTTTCGAAGTCTCTTTATTATTATAATTAATTAAATACATTATGTAGAAACACAATATACGAATTTCATATAAATTACATTTTTTTTTATTGACTGTGGTTAAAAGTCATTTTCTTAAATATGCTTTATAATAAATCGGATGAAAAAACTGTAAAGAGATAAAAGAAAAGATAGAGCAGGAGTAGATAGGGAAGGAAAAAAAAAGGAGAAATGATCTATTAGAAGCGAACATTTTTTTTATCGTGTAAACAGAGGAATAAGAAAAAAATAAGTAGAAGAAAAATGTTAGGAAAGAGAGAGAGAGAGAGAGAGAGAGATTTTCAGGAGAAAAAAATGAAGAAATGAATCAAAGTTAAATTTCTTATGTCTTATATAATGTCTTATGTAATATCTTCTCTATCTATCATTCTTGAGGCAGAGTATCGTATTGGCGATACTAACAAGTTCAGCAAAAAAAAATGCTATTTTAATTGCTTTTTCAACGAAATTTAAAATACAAAGGACAAAATATTTAGCATAATATTATATTACTTTAGCAAATTATCATAGTATATTACATTATTGTATGCGTGTGCGTGCGTGCGTGTATGTGTGTGTGTGTATATATATATATATATA
>NW_017259561.1:1505442-1505920 GCF_001594045.1 Atta colombica
TACGAAATATTTCATAAAAGTGAATTGACTAGCATTCAGTTTTCTGATTTTATGATACGTAAAATCATTGAAACCCATCCATGAAATTTAAACGAGTAATTAAGGATGTTCTCCGTTGACTGCAGTTGTACTCAACCTAATGAGTACATTAGTGCTCACCATTATGAAAATTTGTATGAAAATTTATTTCACTTTTATGTATATAGTATAAGATATTTCATAAGTATTTATACAAATTTTTTTATACAATATAAAATGTCTCCTGTCTTCATTATTCTGCCGGTCGAAAAAAATAGCGACTTCACTTACTGTGTTACTTATGCTTAATGATTCTTTAAAAACGAATACTGGAAGCTATTCAGACAAATTTCATATTATTCCTTGTGATATCAAGTTTTATATCTCATTGTTTCAAAAAAACCAATACAAGTTTTTTTATAGTGAATAAAAAGACCACTTTCGAATAAGCTTTAGATAG
>NW_017259561.1:1506020-1507823 GCF_001594045.1 Atta colombica
TATATATACATAATCTTTAGAAATTTTTTACTCAGTTATATTTTTTGGGAGCATTTGACGATTTTGATGCTGTACTTATTATAGAATTTAGTTTTTGTATTTATTTCTGTTCTATTTATTTCTGAAAGATTTTTGTAAAAAAGATAGCTAAGTCAAACTGTACAATGTAGACTAAGTAGCCGTAATTATGAATATAGATATGAATATATAATTATGAATACACACACACACACACACGCGCACACACACACACACACACACACACACACACACACACACTATCGTATAATTATTGGGATAATATTTTATATTGTACTCTGATTTGAAAAGTTAAGTAATCATTATATACTGCTTTTATATTATGTACAAATAATTTTTATTAGAATAATTAACGCCCATTTTGTTGTATATTTGTTATAATTGTATACATATACTAAAATATAAATTAGTTAAAGGACATCGACTTTCTCCAACTATTCTTGAATCGATATTATATTTTAGGACTTTACTTCAATAATTAAAATGTAGAATACGTATACGATTACAACAAATATACGTACAAAATTGTGTCAATTATCAAGTATTATCTATGTTAACAACAGTATGGGCCATATTATATATTTATTTTTTACTTTTAAAAGTGGAGTAAAATATATAATATCTATATCTTTTAAATAATTACAAGCGATAGTGTATTTAGATCAGGCCTGTCTCAATTTGAGCTCCCGGAGCCAAAACACAAAATCATCACAAAGTCATCAACACAAAAAGATTCAATGTGAGTAAGATTTTAGGAATTATAAGTGTTGATAAACGTTACTCAGATGCGTATCAACTTTATGATCTCCGAAATCTTGCCCACATTAAATTTTTTGCATCGGTAGCTTTGCTCCGGATCGCGTTTTGGACTTCAAATTGGACAGGCCTGATTCAGATCATTGTTGATAAAGAATATCAACCCATTATGTAATGCAATAATGCAAAAATGTTTTCGCCTTGATTTAAAATTATAAAGATAAAAAGATATTAAATAGTGTCGGAATGATATAGATATTAAACATTTTAACAATTAATATTAAAAAAAATGAATTCTATTTCTTTTTTTATGTATAATATTTCATAAAAATTCTGTATATTTATCGTGAATTCTATGTCATTTTGATTAAAAAATGTTTCTTATAAAACAAACTCGTTTTTTACTTTACACTTTTCTACAAAGTAAAAAAATCTACTCTTTTAAATCAAATTAAGCGGAAAGTCCTTAATGTACTAATAGAGTATCAATCAATAGAGTATAATATTTATAAGGATTAATATGCGTTTGATTTAATTATATTCAAAGTGACCCAAATTTAAGATTGAAATGTTTACTTATTTGTTTCATGTAATAAAAATTAATTAGCACACAAATCAGTGTAAGGTCTTTGTAGATATTATACTCTACTGCTCTTTTTTCATTTCTATACATAAAACATTATACATAAAGTGTAGTTAAAATAATTGAGAATTTTTTTATCATTTAACGATAACATGTTGTATTCATTGCACATTACTTTCTGTAGGAAATTTAGGATTTTAAGAATTTATTACTGGAACGCATATATTTGTGCATAAATTTTTGATATTCTTACCTACTGTCAATAAGAAAGAAATAACAATGCGATCAATATATAATTATAATAAGATTACGTAAGGTACTTTAATCTCAAATTCTTTGGAAGATAAAAAGTTAATATTACGAGAATCTCAAGAAACTATAACAATTTCTAATTATAATTAACTATATATGTATGTATATATATA
>NW_017259561.1:1507923-1524926 GCF_001594045.1 Atta colombica
CGCATAACAAAATTATATTCCACAATTAATTTCGTAGATAAAATTTATTTAATTTTTAATTACTTCAGTAGTATATAGGCAGCTATATGGGCCGTCAAAACAAACCCCTACTATTTCATCTCCGGCGCCAGGGGCATGGCCTGTCTGGGAAATGGCGCGTTCTGATTGGTCAGTGACGCGGAGTGAGTAATGAGATAATTAAATGGTGCATTTTGATTGGCCCGGTCTATGGGCTGTCCATGCGCTGATTGACTGTCCATAATCGCCCACACGGTGACTAGAGAAGAGAGGCTGATGACAGGGATAAATACCGTGGAAAATCATCAAGGAAAATCGGGGACCGAGACTTCTTTGTTATGGGAGGAGGAAGAGAAGGTGAGCAGCAATATAAATAGCGCAGTTTTTGTTCTGCAGGTGATTTTTTGCTGCAGCGGCTTAATGTCACCGGTGTTTTGATGTTTTAGTGAAAAGGTTTTTTCTTATGATTTATGAGGAGGACTTTTACGCGTATTTTCTGACTCTTGCTTTCACTAGAGAGAAAGGGAAAGTAAAACAGGAATGAACAATGCGTCGGCACGCAATGTCGTAATCGGTTGCGTTGATACGAACATTATTTTAAAAGAAAATTTTTTCTACATTTGTTTTTAATGAACATTCTAAATCTGGAATACGTGAAAAAAGATGATGTAAAAGAGGATGAGGAGGTTAGGAGTAAGAAACAGACGAAATTTATATGATCAAAAATGTTTATTTTAAAAAAGAAAAAAGTGATATTACATAAAATATTTGTTTTATATTTTACTTTTTAAAAGAATAGACGATTGAACATGACGGCATATAGCATGAGAATTGATTTTTTTATACTTACAATGAAGAAAAAATTTATGAAATAAATTCTGTACGATCAATCGGTTATTGTGTTTACAATCAGAGGTAAACAGACTAAGAAACTGGCTAAGATTATAATCATTACATATAAAATATAGAAATACACAGCAGTATTGTCCACAAGTTTGAAAAAGTATTGTAGCGTATTCTAGCGATACGTGGTGGAGTTTCGAAGTCATAACAGGAATCTTGAGTTCAAAGGCGGCAAGCTGTAGCTATTGAAATATTAGATGTAGTAAAAAGAAATCTATTATTTTTCCATTCAATTTCATGCAAAAATAATGGATTTCTTTTTACTACACCTAATATGTTCCTATACCATGTTCGTTGATATAGAAGACCCAGTGCTGGCCAGATCGATCGTGATCGTCTGTGTTAGCGACAATGACAGTCGACCTCCACATCTTCGGTCGACAGGATAGACCCCTGCATATTGGACACTGAGTAATGCAAAACTTCCAGTGAATTCATTTCTCGTCGTCGGAGTGCATAAGAGAGGAAATGTTTGCGTAAATTCAGAATTTACCTCTTTTTCCGGCACATGTGTTATAGAGTTCTCAAAATTTGATGTTTGCGAAACGCTAGTGTTAGGTTTATCTCTATCCGTCGATGGGGCGATAGCTGTACAGTCGCTGTGACAGCTAGTAGAAAAGTCAAAATGCAGCCACAGCTATTTTGACTACAAAAACACATATATGATAATTTTACAGTCAAAATAGTTGTCATCTTTTCGAAGGTTCATTCCTTTCCGACCCAGAGACCAAAATAAAAGTCCGTTCTTCTTCCAATTCTCGGGCACAACGCATAAATTTAATTCACTATCTTCCATCGTTTATAAATATTTAAAATTTTTTATTAGCAAATAGAAACAGTAAGCAGGTTTGTGGATGTATTAGATTATATCACATCATGATCGGCATTGTATTCGTCTCCATGCGCCATGGGTAATTAGTTTTGATGTACGCCGTGCACCATAAATCGTTACCGCACATGCGCATAGGTACAAGCTAAAATACAGCCAATATAGTTATAATGTAATTGTATGTCGCAACAAAAAAAGAGTAACATATGTATCTGTCAGTTTTAGGTTAAAAACATGTATCAGCGATGGTCATGCGTTCATTTAAGTGGTTCTAAAATTATTACTTAAGGATCTGTGTGTAGTTCTGTAATCAGCGTTTTATGAATTTGTATCCGCGTTAGTATAATTATATGTACGTTATAAATTGTAATTAGTTGTAATGATTAATTAATCTTTAAAATTTGATTCTAGTGAAACAAAGATTCCGGGTTTGTTTCAAGTTCAATGGCTGAAAAAAATCTGAAAAAAATTTTTTTTTATTATATTTTAAATATTTTTACATAATTTTAAAATTAAAAATTAAACTTTCAATAAACTTAAATATTAATTTACATATGAAGAACGTTCTGCTTATTAGTTTATTTTATTCAGATTATCACTATAATATATATGGCTATGACAACCTCTTTACAGTAAAATGATTGAATGGCTGCAACATCGTTTCCTAAAAATGTTGTCCCATTTTTGCTATAACTTTGTCACAATGTCATAATGACAGTGACTGTCATAGACAAAAATAATGCTGCGGTGTAAGCTGCGACATTATCGAAGACGTTTTAAAGCTTCATGTGTTACTTGAGCATTATGATATTCGAATTTTTTATGTCACGAAACATCGGCGCCAGCCGATATCATGAGCAAGACTGAAGCTTTTTCGTCATCTTGTGTACAATTAGATGAGAAAAAAGTATGTAAGGGGGAAAATAATTTTCTCGCAATCATAGGGTTAATCGGAAAAATCGACTTGATGCGAGAAGTCGGTTTCTAAAACATTATCAAACTCGACATAGACGATGCAATTAATAGTCACGGAAAGAGCTTTTTCGAATCTTCCGTTTCACGAGATTCCAATGTCTTGCGCAATTAGCGAATAGATCTGGAGCAAGATCGAAAGCGAAAAGAGTGTAGCCGTTGGCGTAATCGTCTCTACCTATTCTCATTCAGAAAGTAAATGTCAGTTCCCGAGAATAATGTGTGATAAGCTTCAACGTAGAGCGGTTCATCTTTCGAAAAATTTGGCTTTAACAGCCTATTGGAAATTTGCATGCCATCGGCATACAGCGAAAAGAAATTTATTCCGTAATTTTTGAAATTAAATGGGTTCAATTTTCTATCGCCATTAAACGCCTTGTTATCGACAAAGCCGACTGTTATTCGTTTCGGCAGCTGTCCGAGTATTGCATTGTCATCGATTCTCCCACTACGCCGGCGTATCAGGAATGTTTTTCGACTCTCGTAAGGGGATACTTGGCGATAGTTTTACTCAGCCTTCTAGCGTGTGCGAGTAGCACACCCGGGCTTATTTTTGCTCTTCTTACGAGTAAACTAACATCGAGAATACATATTTTTGATATCGTTTTATTCTCCATAAGGCAAAATGAATCTTTCGAACGTACGAGTCTCATTCTAATTTCCACTCCGTTAATTAAAAATTTATCTTGATTGAAAACGTCGCAGTGAAAGTGATTTATGAGATCTAGCACATGATTTCCCCGAATGTATTGCTCGAAAGCGCTGTATTTAGGTTAGGTGACGAATCTAACGTATCGTTAGATGTCCATGTAACTGGAAATATCCATATCCCATAAGCAAGAAGTTAGATGGAAGTTTTTGCGTAAAGCATAATTTAATAACGCCTCGATATACGCACGGTAAGTATTGTTGGGTAAGTATTGGTGGCGAGTTTTTGATTGAAATATACGTCGATTTGGTTGAACATGGAATGCAGTAAATAATTTACGGGTCCTACTCTCTTGCCGCGACGTCGGGTGCGGCCGATGTGCTCTCCTCGCATTCGTTTTATATGCGTATGCGAAGGCTCAACATGGTATGAGTGAGATCCAGATAGTCTTTTTCATGTCTGGGTATGACAAATTCTATGGGCGAGTCGTCCGCGAGCGAAGTTACGGGTTCGTAATAAATCCATGCGAACTCTCAATGCTAGTTTGTGTAGGAGATAGACAGAAGAAATCGAATTCGTTCTTTATATTAGGTGTAGTAAAAAGAAATTCATTTTTGCATGAAATTGAATGGAAAAATAATGGATTTCTTTTTACTACACTTAATATACTCACTCGAATGGATATGAAGAAAGGACATGCTTTTTCTCTATCTCAATTAAGAGAATACATCGCGTTTCTTGACTCGATGTTTCCTAGCGGATGATTTTTTTCATTTTTTTTCCTGCAGCGCAAATTTTTTTTTCTTCTTCGTCACTCTTTTGCTCTTCTTCCCTGTGGTACTTCTCTGATTTTCTTTTGACCGTCCGACATCGCTTACGTCGTTGCACGATACATTTATCTCAACTATTGATTGAAAACTGAAGCTTTCGCGGATATTTCATATCCTGATCCCCTCATCAGGGAACTTATTTTTTCTTTGGCTTTTTTCTTCAGATTACCCCTCGATTCCGCGACTTTTGATTAGCTGACTTTTGATCGCTTCCTTTAACGGTTTATTATTTTCAACGGTTTATTATCTTCTATTACGTTATTTTTCGCACGTAAAATCGACGTTTACCGACAGCACCTTTATTTAGGTAGGATAGTATTTTTCTAAATAGCTCGCCGAGAAAGCTTCCGATTCTGCGTTGGTAGGGTGAGCCGACGAAAACACGTGGAATTCCACTTCGACTACCGCTGTTTCGAGCATCAAAATACTCCTCATATTCCATCGCTAGTTCCTAACTAAAGACTGTCACTACTATCACACTCGCGTACACGAAAGAAAGAAAATTATTGCTTACGTTTAAAGTGCAGCGTCACTGTCAGCGTTCCGAATTCGAATGGAATTTTTTTTCCAAGATGATCTCTTATATCTATTTTGATCGGATCTATTTCTAAAATTCGTTCGTCACAATAAAATGAATATAATTTGGAAATGAGAAATGTTTCATCAAATGACTGCATATCTCGATCGGAATTGTCCTGAGAAAAGGAGTACGTACATAGTCTGTTATATAAAGTTCACAATATCGCAACGAATATTTTATCGGGGATACAGACCGCGTCACAAACTATAGGCTTCATTATTTCAGTAATCGTCTGCAAGTCGTTTTCCTATCTCCTTATTAAATCCGTGAGTAAGAAAAATTTTCTCTTCTATTCCATTGGAATTAGGTTTACGTATCGTGAGCTTGGAATAAAATGGGTGACTATTTGTGGAAATTGCTGATGCGAAAGCTAGCATTCGTAGAAGATTATCGGAAAAGTTTATATGATATAGCATTTTGCACTTTTTATCATAGTTAATACTTATCAAGATTTTGCCGTCAGATGCTTTTTACTGTTCAAAATAAAAATGCGATTCGGCAACTTTACACGCGGTATTAATCACATCAATAAGCTTATGAATATCGTTGTAAATTCCATTTAGAAATGCAACTTCTTTTGCCGTAAATGCATTCGTTCCCTCATCGGATTTAACATCGACGAATCTGATTTTCGTTATGACGTATGTAAAAAAGTACAGGGAAATTGAATCTCGCTTATCGCAACTTCTCATTGCTCATGTAACACTGTAGAGTGAGGTAATTCCGTGATAAAGGACGATGTTGTATTATCCGGAAAATGACGCATACTATTATTTGTACTAAGAACTAGAAAGTCAGAAGAAATTGTTCCTCCTCCATCATGAAGAGAAATTAAACTCAAAGCCGGAATCACTTACCGGAATAATCACGCCAACTAACAAGTACTTGCTTATTTGCTCCTCGTCCCCTACTCTTTATCACGCGATCGACGATAAACTGTTCTTCCTCTAAGTTTTTCTCAACTCGAATTAATTCTTGCTCATAAAAAATACCGTCTATGAATTCGTCTGCTAAATCTCGCAGTTCGTACACTCACGTGTTTCGTCAATCGAGAACAGTAAACACAGTAAATTTGAAATATCTCCTCGCTCCACTTAGCCTCGTATCCTTTCTCGAAGGCGCCTTTCCCTCTACTGATACGAACGAGATCTTCAACGCGATATTTATCCTTTCGCGCACGTTTCTTTAACAACGAGCTATATTTTCACGAGCGATACGTGCGTTTTCTCTCATTACTACCGTAGGTTGCATTCTCGACGAGTGATGCGTGTAATTGTAAGCGCGTACAATATCCTGAAGAATTTGATTACGATTTTTTTCACAACGTTCGAGTGAGACGTTATCTTTGAGTGTATTAAAAACACATTCGCAGATACATCGATGTAGCGTCGCGAATTTTTATGCATAATGCCACATTCGCTCCTTCAATGTTCTGTTGAAACGTTCGATGGTGACGGCTTTGACATCTGGATTGCGCGTTACCGAATATTGTTTTCTTTAAGAAATTTCTGCATTGATTGCGCGCAAATTTTTTATCCTTGTCCATTTGTAAGTATATGGGTACTCCTTTGCTTTTCGCTAGTACACATTGGAAAGCTTTTATCACCCAGTTTTGTATCGCGTAACAGTTTTACATAGATGTATTTACTTAATACATCGATAATCACTAAACAGATAGAAATAACCATCATTGTAACTTTTTAGATTTCGAAGTTTGATCAAATCTGCTTCCCATACACATTGTCAATGTCTGTTACGTTGTAATGCGTCGTTGCGTTTTCTACACAATGATCGGTGTAACATGTACGCGTTTTGTGATTCGAGCCAGCACACGACTTCTCCCCGTGAGAAATTCAGTTTAACAGCACGAGTTAGATTATCCACCGCCTGCATAATGCGACGGATCATAGTATAATTTTTCAAACGTCGTTATCTTAGTTTTTTCCAACCGAATAACCGATTTTTTTTCGTTTGTAAAAATGCAGGGGTAAAATATTAGTTTTTCGTATATGAAAAAGAATCAGCGAACTTTCCTCATCTATTTCTTGTTCGTAATTTTTATGTTTTTTCTTTCCTCACGCTCTCAATACAATCGGCTCGTGTTTTCGTTATAAATGGAACTCGCTCGAGGTCGAAGGTTTATGCTGTTTTTACTAACACTGCGCGTGAACAATAATCTTTTATTTCTCACCAGAACAGAAGGTATGTTCAACGGAATAATAGTGTAAACTGATTTCTACCCACTACTTTCACAGTTTTTCTCTCGCGCATCAGGACGTTTATCAAGTCATTGATATTCGAATCTTTCACGATGTTACCATCTATAATCATGATTCCATGCTTGTCCCAACTAATTCTATCGGGCACAGCTTTTCGAAACAAAAGTTTCATCAGTAAGTGCACATGTTTACGATAAGATTTCGATACCACTATTTCGCTTCCACTATTTGTTCAACGCTCTTCATCGCGTGATTATTCCTCGCATGATTATGCTCGAAATTTTCATATTTTTCGTAATAATACTGATGTTCCCGATGGAATGTGCCGGTGATATATTATTGTTTGCGTGAGATCATGAAAAACGTCATCGTTCATCGTCTCGTTATCGGCGAAGGCATCTCGTATAGTATTGTCTTCTGTATTTTCGTTTTCATTGCGTGTGTCTTTCTGCCTTCGCGGATAAATCGCAAGTGTCGTCATAATGCCTCTGTACATTTTCCATCTTTCACTTTCGTCGTGCAGCCAGTCAGAATTAAGAATACGACTCATCTCCGCATCGAATCATGTTAGATGAGTTCTGGGGGTTTGCGTATTATTATTTGCTCGCTGTGCTATCCGAATTTTGCGGTATTGCGATCTCTTTTGACTCTTCGCCAACGAATGATGTCGGATTCTGACGTAGCTGATGTTGCATTCTCTCGAGATTTTCCGTCGAAATTAAAATCATTTTTTTGGCCCTCTTTATAACGTTTTATCTTACCCTGCTATTTCATTCCTTCGATAATTAGTGATAATAAAATTGATAATATAGATCCAATAATATAAGATAAAAATCCGCCTCGCTGCACTAATAGCTTTCTTTTAATTATCACGTTTTGCAACGATGCGTCGCAGAATCGTTTTGTATTTGGTTATGATTTTTTTCACAACGTTCGAGCGAGACGTTATCTTTGAGTGTATTAAAAACACATTCGCAGATACAATAAATTAGTTTTTCGTCAGCGCGTTGATTTTTCGATAGTGCGTTGATTTTTGTTCAAATGATAGAGAAATGCCGCGAGAAGACAGGCGTTTCTCTTACTGATCGAATGTGAAGCGATTTTTGTCGCATTATGCGATTTCTTGTCATTCATCTTCATCGCGAGAAAAATCTACGATTGATACGTACGATTACCGTACTCGCCTTTTATACGAATCCGCTGGAAAATGATCTACGCAACACATAATGAGTCGTATCCTCGGGAAAAATACACGTTCGAAATCTATATTCGTCCGGGATTGATTGTTTCAGATCGGGCAGCAAATAACTGTGAGGCCTCGACGTAGTGTCATAGTATGCCTCTTCTAGGAATTTCGGATCGTCGGGATAGACTTAACGCGCTAAATGACGAATTTGAACGCGATCACGTGATTTTTGAAAATGACGATATGATGATGTAATTCGCGTTGAGCGATATATCGCGTTGATCATGCCCCTGATGGAAGAGATTCTGCGATGTAAGAATAACACTGAAATTCTTATGATGACTGTCTTTGATGAAAAGATCCACGTGTCGTACAACGACGATTCTCTTATAAAATTGTTGATTATTATTAATTTTGGAGAAAGCGGATCGTTCGAGCGAATCTTCAGAACGGGGTAAACCTTCGCGAAATTCAATTATATTCTTCTTCGTCTTTAGTATTGCCGCGTCTTTAGTATCCCCAACTCTGTTCTTCGAGCTCTTTTTCACAAGTGTCATATTGTAATTGACGAGCTTCTTGCCATTCCGCATAATAGAACAAAACTCTCTCGAAACGTACATCATACATGAGAGATAAATACCGGAGAAAAGTCTTTACAAAAATCATTTTCACGCATCCAGTCGGACTGCATACGATCGATGTCCATGGATGTTTCCAGCGCACGTCTATTTTACGAAATGAGCTACTCTATTACCGTGCAAGACTTCAAAAGCAAATAAAAGGAAAAATGGTGCTTAATATATTTTCAAGAATGTACAAAGGAAAAAATTTAAGGAGGAGGGGGATAAGCTGATCAACGCAGCGGCTCCCCCACGCGGCCCCTGGACGCGCGTTCGCGTCAACGTATCCCCGGCGTAAATTAACCGATGAGAGCACCGCGGCGTCTTTCGAACTGATTCTCGCCGCAGTGCGACGTGTATAAATTTATCCGTGACGAAGTCAGCGTACAATTTCTTTGGGATGGCGGGTATCGCCGCTAACGAGCTTATACGCGTGAAAAGCTTATGATGGACGAGGGAAAAAGAAAAAGATATAAAAAAATTTTCTTATGATTTAAATATAAAACATTTTATTTTTTATATTTGATATTTATTTTTTACATAAAGTATGAAAAAGTGGAAAATAAGTTTTTTGTATTTAATCAATTTTTTCAATACATGTTTCAAATACAATTTCATATCGTGAAAATATTTTACATTATTTACATTATTCACATTATTAAAGTTCAATAAAATTTCTAGTATTAAAAGTAACAATAATATATTTTATTTTACAAAATTATATTAGGTGTACAACTTTGCTTCCGCCGTTTTCCTATAGATGGCTGTAGCGGTAAGTGATGGTCGAAATAAATAGATCATAGACGTCATACAATAAACTTGGGCATCTGTCAACATAACCCCATAGAAACATTAGTCGATTTGTGTCTGCATCATAAAGTTATTCTCGATTGAAAATGTCAGTTTACGAGCCAAATTCTCGTCATTTGCGGGAGGTTTTAATTTTTTGCTTCAATATGAAGAAATCTGCGGCTGAGGCTCATCGAATGCTCTCAAATACTTATGGTGAGGCCGCTATTAGTGAAAGAACGTGTCGTGAGTGGTTTCAACGCTTCAAGAACGGTGATTTTGACATCGAAGACTGGCATAGCAGTGGAAGAGAGAAGGTTTTCAAAGATGCAAAATTGGAGGCACTACTCAAGATTAAGAAGAATTGGCATGATCATTGGGAGTGACTCAATAAGCCATTTCAAAACGCCTCAAAGCCATGGGAATGATTCAGAAGCAAGGAATTGGGTGCCGTACGAATTGAAGCCGAGAGATGTTGAACGGCGTTTGTTTGCTTGTGAACAGCTGCTTGAAAGGCAAAGACGGAAGGGATTTCTGCATCGCATTGTGACTGGGGACGAAAAATGGGTTCATTACGATAATTCCAAGCGCAGAAAATCATGGGGAGTTCCCGGCCATGCTTCCACGTCGACGCCAAACCGAATATTCACGGCTCCAAGGTCATGCTCTGTATTTGGTTGGAACAGTTCATAATACACTACGCCAGCTCGGCGTAGTGTATTATGAACTGTTAAAACCGAGTGAAACAATCATAGGCGATCGGTATCGAACGCAATTGATGCGTTTGAGCCGAGCATTGAAAGACAAACGGCCGCAATACAACGAGAGACACGATAAAGTGATTTTGCAGCATGACAATGCTCGACCCTATGTTGCGAAAGTAGTCAAGACATACTTAGAAACGTTGAAATGGGAAGTCCTACCCCACCCGCCGTATTCTCCAGACGTTGTTCCCTCTGACTATCACTTGTTTCGATCAATGGCACACGGCCTGACTGACCAGCACTTCCGGTCTTATGAAGAAGTAAAAAATTGGATCGATTCATGGATAGCCTCAAAAGATGATCAGTTTTTTCGACGCGGGATTCGTACGCTACCCGAAAGATGGGAGAAAGTAGTGGACAATACTTTGAATCATAAATGTATAACCAGTTTTTTACAATAAAGCCTCGAATTTCGGAAAAAAACGGCGGAAGCAAAGTTGTACACCTAATATATTACAATTTTAATGATCTAAATGTATATCTAATCGACGGAAAACATTCCTATATTAAAATGAGAGAGAAAGCTTGAGCAAGAGGAAAATTATTCATCTATAAAGCCATAAGGAAAAGAATGATTATTGATAAATCTCTGTACCAATACAGGCGTACATGACTTTATCTCATTTCGCGTTACAATTTTATGAAACGCAATGCGTCGAATTGCAGTAAAACGTAGTAAAATTTATTGTTGATCTCTCCGTTTCTTTTTCTTCTCGCCTTTCTCTCATTTTCTACTATTAATTTCTTAAGATTATAAAATTTAAAATTAATGAATTTTTATAAGAGTTATGTTCTTTATTTTACAGATTTCATGCGTACGTCCTTCCGGTGTACGAACGATATACGCGTAAAATTTTGGGCCATGAAACGAACTCGATATAATTTCCGCAACCGTAGCTCTCGAATTCGTCCGTCATATCGCCCCGAAAATTACCCGTACGTGATTCGTACTCGTTCAGATCACCTGTATTTAAGTATATATACGAGTCAGTATCATAATATAAAACACGTCTATCTAATTTTTCTAAATATTCATATAATTTTAATCGCGCTAACACTGTCGTATTTGCCTCTTCGCGGTCACGAAACATATTATCTCATTATTGATGAGTAATATATCAATTATCTCATGCTTCGGACTCGTGAGTCATTAGACGCTGGTAGGATTTACGATCTCGGTATTAGGCAGATTGATTCGCTGACCGAATTTTCAAAAATGGCCAAAATGAATTTAGACAAAGCTTAGCGACCGAGCGTAAACTGGAATTTCGTGCGACGTTATTTCTGTCAAGAATAATACCCTCAGTTTTTTCGTATTTCCTCAGATATCGTTTAACCTTGATATCGTTGTCGCCGCACTCGGCCATCCGCTAGCTTCCTATTTTAATTGTAAAAATGTATTTATATATTAACGAATAATCTTCTTCATTATGTATTGTGGATCATATTGCGTGACTTTATACTTCCAGATTTCACTCACGCTCGTCACAAGATAGCCCTTCCCGATGGCTTTGCGAAGAATTCGCAGGATATCCAGGTATCCTCGAATTCTTCGGGACGATTGTGAGTGCACGTTGCCTGCGAGAATGTTTCGCAACAGCTCCGACACAAGGCGAAAAATAACTTTCCTTTACGGGAGTACCGGGTGAAATAGATTACACGTGGGAGTACTTTACATCGTATAAAATCTTTGACAAAGTCAAAATTAATATTTGGCGCTTTGCCGATTAATTCGCTACATTCGTCGATATAAATATCGGGGTGACTGATGAACGGGAAAGCACCCGTTTTCAATACATATACGGATATAGAGAGCATATGTTCACATAGCATATTTTTTCTGCAATTTCGTATCGGATAGCGATAGTATGTTTCCTATACGATCACCGAAAAACGCATCGCGAAAAACGCATCGCGAGGATCGAGAGGATCGGATTATTTTATTAATGTATGATTCTTGAGAAAATCATTCATTTCGGGATTTTCACACATTTCCCGATCGAAGTCGCACTTCCATTTTTCTATAACGTGGTAGCCGCGTTTTTGAAGATGATATATCGATGAGATTACGAGAGTTCACTTATAATGCGCGTCAATTGTATCATTATGATCTGCGGATGAAAGCGTTCTGTCGCGATTCATTTGATAGCACATCAGACAATCCCAGAATGCCAGAATCACCCGTGAAACTGAAGCACGTAACGTTGCATTTGCCGACTCCGACTCGTAGTATCCGTCAACGCGCCTGCCATCAATTTCGTATTCGCGTCCTCGTGTGAATTATGCGATGACCAAGTTCGCGCTCCTTCCACACTAGCCACTTTAAAGCTTTCCGTGAATGTCTGTCCGCATTTCTGTATCCGCTCGAAGGAATGATTTCTATTTCTTCCTTGCGCAAAAAGTTTTTGTGAAATACTTTCATGCAAGAGGAAGCGATAGTTGTGCATTCCTCGAACATACATTATCGCGTTCTAGAAAGATCTTTCTAAACGCTATGCACGAGCGTCAGAGAATATCTACATCGTTACAACAATATTTAATAATTTCGAGTTGAAAATTAAAAATAAAGTTTGACCGTATCATTTCCTCGTGCCACTTCATAAACCGTTCACGTTCTTCGAACTTCATTTGATTTGATCGGGAGAATAATATTGCGTCGGATATCAGACCGATGTACGTTTGATCGCCTTTGTATTAAATAAATGGGAAAGACACCTTTACCCAATGTATTGTTCAATCCAAAAGCTTTGAGCAAATCAGATAATCGCATCGGCAAATAATTTACGCTATCTATAAATTTAGTGTTCTCGTCATCATGATAATTTTCGTCCCGTTTAAAATTACTCACGGTTCTTCCATAATTTCCGAATTTTCAATTAAATATTTCAAAATGAATTGCGCGAACGCATCGCATGAATCGAACGTTTTCGCATTATGTGCTATACAAATGATCTTTTTGAAACATTTTATTGTTCGCGTTACAAGTTACGATTAACAAATTGTTTAACCGGATTATTTCGAAATATAAACTCGCACACTCTGCACCAACGACATCGCACCGACATATCCTCTATCCCTGCACATGTTTTGCAAATCTGTTGCGCAACATAAAGAGTCGTAAATTTGTACGTTTTCGATTCCTTTACACATCTCGTCCTGTCGCGTTTCGAAATCATAGAACACAAATGCAACACGATCTCTTTTATATTTATAATTTGCTCTACCTTCAGACTCATTCTCGCTCTTGTGTGCAATTTCTTCCTGTACCGTCATATTACTCGAATCCCCTGGATTCTCAAAAACTTTACATCGAAGAGGATGCATGAAGCAAAACTGATTCGAAGGCCGCTGCGATCGGCAAGTTTTGCAATACACTGTCTCGCATTCATGCCTCGATTTTGACTTTACGAATCGCCTGCAATTGTTACAAATTTTTACTGATTCGCAAACGCTTGCAGGAGATTGCTCGTCATAAGATCTTTCCGCGTGACGTTCGAAACATGAAGTACTATAAAACGTACGATACGCGTTTCGCACCTAATTGGGCTCGCGTCGGAGGATTCGCACGACAAAATGGCGTAACAGCGTGGGCATTTTTTCATGCAGTGATAACCTCTATCTTTATGAGGCCCATGTTACACGCGATGTAATATCCCCCGCGCGAGTCAGCAGAGACTTTTACATTTAATATCGGATTGTAATGACGCCTACGTTCGTAATACATTATATTTAATCTAATACTAGGCTCACGCCTTAGAGAAGCAAGTAACGCGCAACTGTCAAATAACGGATTCTCGCCGCGTTCGAAAATGCTAAAATTGTACACCATTATTGCAATATTTTCGACAGCGAGATGTTGAAAACGCTCGATTTCACGAATTCCGTATCCCTCCTCAGGATTTGTGTCTTCAGCGTTCCTCATTAGTTCTCTCGCTAATTCGGATTGTAACAAGAAACTTTGCCATCTTAAACAATTCCATTTTTCATGAAGTTTACCCGTTCGTAGATTTCCACGTTTGCAATGCACTCGCGCCACTACAAAGGAACGTGGAAAACAAATTATCCGAATTATTTAATTGCAAAGCGTTTTGCTACATCTTCACGTGTTAAAACGATTTGACTTGCGGCCACGACCTACAGGTGTCGCGATATTGAAAACACGTACGTCGAAATTTTCCGCAATATCGATTCCTTCAGCACTTTGAGCTATCGAACTTATCCCCATAGTCCCTATATATCCTCGGAAATTAAATCGCGTACCGGATGAAGCGATAGTCCTGTCAGATCATGCACTAAATTCGTCGAACGATTTTCCAAGATAATCGCCCGGTTCGCACGAACATTTTGCATATATGTAGATTTCGCGAAATGCGTTTTCTAACGAACGATATTCGCGTCTTCAGGTATTGGCCGCATCGCGAAATTTGCCTCTCTTCCGAGAATACCGAAATTTCTGAAACGTGAATTTTCCGCCCATACACTAAGAAATTAAATTGTTCGTCAATCTCGTGTCGATGTTGCTGCCAATAGCGATGATGACACTGTTGCTGATGTTACTGCTGATTGTTATGATGACAATGTTCCTCATCAGCAGGGTTCTCCTCAGGATTTTCGTTTATTAGATCGGCGCCATTTTGTACTGAAAAATTAAGCAAATTTTGTTATTCATTGATATCGATAAAATAAATTATGCTAAAATATTGTGGCAGACTGTGATGATTTGAAACTACGAAAATGTTTATAATTACAATATTAATATATATCATATATCGTATATAAGCAAATATCGCGCGTAAATCCCTTGTTTCATTTGAAGTAGTGACTATGTTTAGCATACTAAGGTAATTCACCTTTAGTTGCTTTGTTCACTCGCGTAAAAATCTCCGGAATATCGATTCGATTGATTTGTATCATTCAAGCAGCGTATATGAAATATCTAATAAAAAATTCATTACATGAGAATACATTACCAGAAAAATATAAAAAGTTTAGTGAAATATTATTATCTTCAACATCATGAGCATACTCAAGTAACACATGAAACTTTAAAACGTTTGTAATAACGTTGTCTCAACTTAAATAGCATTTTTATCTATGAGAGTCACTGCCACAACGTTATTATCACATTGTGACAAAGTTGTAGCAGCAAAAATGCGACAACATTTTTGGGCTTTGGAAACGATGTTGCAACTATTCAACTGCATAACCATTTTGCTGTAAAGAGGTTGTCATAGCTATATATATTATAGTGATAAGCTGAATAAAATAGACTAATAAGCAGAATGTTCTTCATGTAAATCAATATTCAATGAAATTTTAATTTTTAATTTTAAAAATTAATTACGTAAAAATATTTAAAATACAATAAAAAAAAATTTTTTTTCAGCTGGCATTGAACTTGAAATAACCCGGAATCTTTGTTTCACTAGAATTAGATCAAATTTAAGGATTAATTAATCATTAAAATTTATTACAATTTATAACGTACATATAATTATACTAACGCGGATACAAATTCATAAAACGCTGATTACAGAACTACACACAGATCCTTAAGTAATAATTTTAGAACCACTTAAATGAACACATAGATCTGCATGATCACCGCTGATACATACTTTCAATCTAAAACTGACAGGTATATTACTTTTTACTTTTTGCTATGACATACAAATTACAGCTACATTATAGCTACATTGGCTGTATTTTTACTTTTTATTAGTTGTCACAACTATCAATACAGTCAAAATAGCTGTCAAATAATTATAATTAAGGCTGGTAGAACATTGTATTAGTCACATTTTTGCTATTACAGCGAACATAGATCGTACTTGGGTAGTATCTAGCTTCCTCCTCCTCATCCTCCTCTTTCCTCTCTTCCTCTCTTTCATTCACGTCTTCTTCTCCTTTCAAAGCTTCTTTTCTTTATGATATCGACGGATTCCATCGAAATTTCGCTGCTGTTATCCACTTTCCACTCCTCCTCCTCTTCTTCCTCTTTTTACTATTCTTCTTTTTCATTTTCTTGCGCTAAAAAAGTAACATTTCTTTTGTGGTAATAAACTTACTGTGGTTTTTCGCTAACTTTTTATTTTAAAACTTACGTCTGGAATAAGGGGGCTCCATAATATGCGCATACAGAATCCTGCGATTCATTATCTAAAACACAATTATATTTTTACATTAGTATTATTATTCTTTTATTATTATTTATTATTTGATTATTATTATTCTATCCTTACAAGAACTGGTCTTATAGGGAGAAATATCTTAAAAATCCAACTTACCAGATGATAATACAACCACGGGGATGTTGCGTCATTACGGGTATAATCCTTCGATTCGCACTCTTCCTAGAAATGTAAATATTTTTAATAGACCATCTAATTCAATTTGTAATTGAATTTCTAATTAATTTTCATTATTTTCTAACTTACGTGCTGATACGACTTAATCGCTTGTTCGGCTGGACGTCGTCGCCTCAAACTAAGCCGGCCTAACGGTGTCTTCCACACTGAGAGAAATGATTTTGTTATAGGAATAAATCAAGGGAAAACAAATGTGATATTTGTTTAAAAAATGATCGATTTGTTATAATTGCAAATTAATTCATTAATGTAACAAATAATCAATAGTTCGCTAGC
>NW_017259561.1:1525026-1546201 GCF_001594045.1 Atta colombica
ATTCTAGTTAAGTAATCTCCCTATATTTGACTGTGCTTGGTCAATTTCCTATGACTTAAGACTTCACGATCATCTACGATTTCTAAACAAGCCAAAAAATAGATTAGATTCTATATAGTTTACTTCTGTTATTAATAATTGGCTAGTACAGCAGCAATCACAACAACAAAATTTGTTGTCACATATTTACCGATCACATTTAAAGGTACTGGTGACTTATTAAATTAACAAAAACCTTTCTCTCAGTGCACGGAATCACCCGGCCTACAGTACAAAATACCATAAATGTTGGAATTTAATGAAGCGAATAAAATTTTCTTTGATTTATTTTAAAAAATACGATGTTACTGCTTATCTTCAGCGCTTTGAAGTCATCTATGTATCCTCCAGCATCGTCTTCTTCATGATTAAAGCACTCACATACTTCTAAATGATGCGAGATTATTTCCATCAATCTCGCATCGCCGCCGTAATGCCCCAGCTTGTGCACAATGTACTGGAGCACTTAACGCGAAACATCCGAAAACTGAATAATTCTTCTCGTCGTTTTCTGACAACTTTATCAGATAATCAACTGCAACTAACTTCTGATTCAAGTTGCAGGCGATGATAAAGAATTTTGTAAGCGATTCGCGAAGTGTTTTTATCGTTCACGAAACTATTGATTTTATAATTTCACAATGAAAATCAACTCTTGACAGAGAAAATCAGCGTAGGACTAAACTTAAGTCACTCAATAAGTGCTATTTATACATCAATGATATTCACGAAAATTCCTAAAGAAGGAAGAATCAATAACAATTTTTAGTCACGCTATTGGCAAATAGATTTTGACAATTTTTCCGATTGGTTTTCCTTTCTTTTATACATAGAGATTTTCTCGAAAAATTTTCGGAGTGGAAGTTGATAAAAACTCTCTGGTTACGAACAACATTCTAACAAACCTTGACAACATAAGATTAATTCCCTTTCTCACATATGAACATCACACCCACCATTGCTCGTCTTAGAAAATCCCTTTCCTCTCACTTTCGTTATTATCTCGGAAAAGTTTTTATCGCATGCTTTACTATGGTATTATCGGAGTAACTCAAATTTAACCTTTTCCATTTTTTAGAAAAATTCTCGCATATTTAGTTTACGATAAGCAAAAATAAACTTTTTTAATAAAGAAGAAACAGAATTTCATTCTTATATCATATAGAACTTGATTTTTTTAGATTTCTTTTGACATAAGAAAGAAAAATCATAGACTCATTGAACATAACTCTCGTAATTCATTTAAATTTTTTTCTTAACTCTCGTTATATAACTAAGACTTAATTTTTTGTGCTGTATAAAAGTTTATGACGATTGACAAATAATTTTCCTTAGGGACAACGTTTCTCTTTAGTTAGAAAAGAATTTTATTAAACATGAAGATTTTTTTTGCTCGGATTAACTTTCATGCATATCCTTAGTTCCAGTCGTGTTAGTGAAAAATCTTTCTAAAATTTATGAAAAATAAAGTCAACGTTAGAATATTTCCTTTACTTTGACGAATTATTTTCAAATATAATAGTATATTCGAGTAATCTTAACGATTTATTCGATTTTTTACGAATTCGAGCATTTTGTGACATGAAATATTTTCGTTATGCATCTTCGAAAAAATTCTTTCTGAAAAAGTAATTGCGTCGCATAACAGCGTAGCAAGATTCTTCTAGAAAACAAATAACGTAATAATAACAAATAAAATAACAAATAAAGTAATTTAAACAAATATTCTGCGCGTGCAGATTTTCATTTTTGAAAAGTATATAAAAGCGCAAATCGCTTCACAGTGTTACGATACTTTAGTCACGTCTCGAAGAGTCATCATCACTTCGAGATCAGTCATCCCCTAGTTTTCCTTTATTTGTATGAGAAACATTCAAAGTTTTCATTCAAAGTTTTCGCATGAAGTGACATGGCCGAAAGACAAGAAATTGAAAAAATCACTTTGTGCCTAATAATTCTCGTGTGATAAACAACATTATCGAACGAAATGAGCAACAATATTTGCTGCTCTTTACGACATATCCACTCAACTCTTCTCATACAAAGAAATTACACGTGGGATTACAATCTACAAAAGAGGGAACCTTCGAGTTTAATTGGCTGACAATTACGCAGAAGGAATAAGCTTCGATTCGAATGTGTGGAAACAATTTCAAGAGAATATAAGACTCATGAGCACATATCTAAACGAAAGTAGCAAAATCAAAGTTAATTCTATCTCATTCGCAAACATATTCACCTCCGCCTATGCGAAAGCTATACTGATGACGCATAAGGAAGATGAAAATTTTCCAAAGGAGACTTCACCCACAACAACGCAAGCAGAACCAACACAATCGTTGACAAAGAAAAGAAAATCTTACTCCGTCGCAATTGTAATGCAATAAGCTACATTTCAAGGAATGGAGAGAGTAATTAAATATATCGATACGCATGTAAAGCAACTAACATCTATTAACGACAATGTTAACGAATGCGCCCGATATTTGATTAAGGAGATGGAATCTGACTAATTTCTTACATCAACAGCGAAATCATCAAACTCACTTTTCGAAGCAATAAAGAAGATATTGAATGCTGTGTGAAAATACAAATAAAAAATTTGTCATTTTTGGAAACATACTTTAATATATTATTTTTAGAAATAACTGAATTAAAATTCAACGAAATAGTTAAAATAATTTTAATGAATCGAGGATTATGATTTTTATAATATATTTTTTCATGTGATATAATTCATTTATCGATGTAATAACTCTTTTATCAATAAAAAAATGTTTGTAACTTAAATTCTCGACTATTTCACATTCCAAATATCCCAACATTTCAAGCTTATAGCTTTTCAAGCTAAATAACGAAGTTTTTTTATCATATTTAAATAAAAATATCTCCGGCATAGAGTACAGAAGAAATTTATTCTCTAAAAACGAATGATTTACGATGATTTACGATGACACGTATCAGCACGTATTCATTCCTGTTTTACTTCTCTTTTCTCCCTAGTGAAAGCAAGAGTCTCCCGAAAATACTCGTAAAAGTGCTCGTCATAAATAATAAGAAAAAATTCTTTCACTAAAATGTCAAAACATCGGTGACATTAAGTCATTGCAGCAAAAAATGACCTGCAGAACTGTGCGCTTCATATTGCTGTTCACACCTTCTCCCTCTCTCCCCATAACGAAAAAATGTCTCAGTTCCTGATTTTCCTTGATGATTTTCCGGTATTTATCCCTGCCATCCTCTCTTCTCCAGTCACCGTGGGTGACTATGAACAGAGCGTGCCATTTCCCAGACAGATCATGCTCTTGGCGCCGGAGGAGTGGTGGGAGTTTGTTTTGACAGCCCATGTACTACTTACTTTAAGAAACTTTATTAAAAGATATATGATATCAAAGAGAAACTCTCTGAGAACACGAGGGATTATTTTCTGTACCGCAAAAATGATCTCGCGCACTATTGCTTTCTGAAGAAATGGATGTAACCTACACAACAATATCCATTTTTTTTCGGTGCTCCTGATGGAAATAAATCGCTGAACTAAATCTATCAAATTAATAGAGATTCAACGATTTCAGTGATTTATATTAGCACCGCAAATACATCAAGACATAATATTGTAATATAAAACATGTTAAAAAAAAATCACATTGCGATTCAACTTATTTCATGTCATATTATAATTACATTGAGAAAAAATAGCCTAAATTTAAATAAATATGGTAATTACCATATACAGATTAAGGGACATCGAGCCGATGACCTTGATCTTGATATATATCAAGGTTATAATTCTGAAAAGAAAGAAAAAATATTCGAAAGATAAGCATTATTTCTGTATTATTTCTGTATTATATATATAATACCAAACACTATTTTACTCTACTCTCTACACTATTCTCTATAGATTTCGACTTTCATTCCCCTCTCCTCTTGCAAAGGAGCGCACGACTCTCACCCCCCTCCCTCTCCCCTCTGCTTCAAGAGCGCACAACTCTCACCCCTTCCTCCCCCCTGCAAAAAGATAAGAGAGTCGGAGGAGAGAGTCGTGCGCCTTTTTGCAGGGGAAGAGAGAGGGGAGGGGGGGGAGGGATAAAATGGAAGCCACTTAAAACCTGTTGAAGGTCTTTCAGAATCATGATCTTGACAACATATGTCAAAATCGGAAGATTGTCCGTTATACTACATATTTACCCAATCGGATGACTTGTAAGTAAAGTACATATTTTGCTCAATATTAAACTCTTGCTCGTAATTTTCTAAAAAGCAGAACTGAAATATGCATATTTTTCAAAGTTTTTTGTTTATAACTTTTTAATAAACAATAATCGCCAACTAAAACCTTTCGAAAGTCACTCAGAATTATGATCTTGATAACATACATCAAGGTCAAGGTCATCGGCGTCTCCTAATCTATATAATTACCATAAATATTTATTTAAATACTGCCAATTTAACTTTTACTTACAACAAATAAATATTTACTTAATAAAAGGAAGTGATTGTTAAATCAAATTAATTTTTTGTATCAAATAAATATATTTTGTACTAAATAAATATATTTTTATGTTTAATAAATATTTAGTTGGTGTTCAAATAAATATTTATTAAAATTTAGAATATAATATATTTTTTTCTCAATGTAGTAAACAAAATTTGACCTTTAATAATTTTCATGAGTTAAATAGTTTTATTCTATTGTTTGTTATTAAATTAATGAGATAATGTGAATAATAGTAGTGGCGATTTATATAGGAATGATTAAAAATAACTTAAACACTGTGTAATGTGAGATCATAAATTTAAAAGTGTATGCACAATAAACAATTATAATTATTAACATAATGAAGAAATATCCAGAATTAAATTTATCTTAATTTGTTATAAAATATTCATTTTAAGATAACGGAATGGAATGCAATACATACGTTATATTTTTATTAAATTGACGCACATATGTATTTAGATGTATAGTAAAATTACCATACATCCATTACCCTAATAAAAACATTAATTTATCACCCAATCCGATGCGCAACAGCACCAGCGAAGTCATGTCAGCAATGTCGCTATGATTCTGTAACAAAAAAAAATATAAAATCTAAATTAAAACAGAGTAAAAAATCAATCAATATTTCAGAAAATATTTACTAAATGTAAAGTTCTCTTGAAAATAATCATATAATTTTTATAAACATCGAATTTTTTAATTCACCATTCGATATATTATATTTATAATTATAAAAATAATTATACAGTTTCTTAATACATATTTATTTTATTAAAATTTCAAAATAATTTTAAAATAATCCTTTTTTTCTAATTATCATTTTTAAATCATTAAAATAAAACGATTCAAGAATAAAGAGAAGAAAGGTACTGATGTTGCATAGACAAAAATAAATATTTACTGCAACGTTGCTCCGCCGGTGATGGCTCTCCCAGACCTCCTCCTTCTCTCAAAATTGTGTTGACATCCTCTCGCATAGGTAAAACATTCGCAAATAGTATATTATAATCGGGCGCGGATTAATTATTTATAAAAGTCTTTCGCGCGACACTGCGGTATTTCAAGTTTACAAAACCCATGATAGGATTGCCATTTCGATCGGTGGAATCAACGCCACACGTCGACAAGTACTTGCGAAACACGATGAATGTCGAACAAGGATTAAATCCCAACAAAAGAAGATGAAATCGATCGTATCGAATCCGTTATCTCTGATTTATGCCTACATCACGTTTAACATTGACTCAATCATACGTTCTAACTACTAGTTTTAGTGAAACACAAGTGGTACTGTATATACATGAGCGATTCGAAGAGGCTGGACGTGGCAAGTGGCTCTAATAAGAGAAAAATTAGTACCATTGCTGATTGTCAATTCAGAAAATGGGATCCAATCCCTCGTCACGAGTTAGTTTAAAAAAAACTTACTAGAGCTAGGTTCTGACCAAGTCATATTAAACGCGAAAATCCTTTAGATGCTGATAGATAAACGCAGCTCTGACCAGAGCGCTCATTTTTCTGCGTTTATCTATCAGCATCTAAAGGATTTTTGCGTTTAATATGACTTGGTCAGTACCTAGCTCTAGTAAGTTTTATACAATTCCTTTTTGGACGACTCACTAGGGCGGAATTCGTTATGCAATCGTGCTTATAACGACAGTTATAATAGATATTTTACATAGTAAAAAAGCTACGCAAATATAAAATACTCTAACAACTGTATAACAAGTTTACAGAATACAGACCCAGAGACAAATCCGAGTCAATTGATCGTTTCTTACCGAAAAGGACCGAACCGTTTGCAATAGACAAAGCATGTCCTCAATTAGCCAACAGCAGCTCAGTAGTTGCTAACCGCGCGAACACGCTGCGAAGTACGTGACATTACGCGGCCGACATCACCTCGTGCCCGGAGCACTTAGCGTGAGAGCCTTGCAATGACCATCTTAGCAATATTCCAAAGAGAATTCCTCTTTCCTGTCGAAATATCGCAGATATGATTTCATCGTCGAACTAGAATTCCACCGAATAGGTTTTGTGAAGATCCATTAGTCCGATAACTTTAACGAAGCAAACGCGCGATGCGACGAATCGGTTGTTCGTTCACTTTCAATTTAATCGGTGACGAGGGTACATTAGCTTCGCCATTCATTGGATTTTTATACGAAGAGAACGATTTTACTCAATATTTAAACATTTATCTTTATAGATATATCATTCAGACAGATCTAAAAATTTTTAGATACTTGAGAAAACTTGAGAAAACTTCTTCGAAAAAGAATAATGAATTTATTAAGACGTTGGAATATGAAAAATATTTTGCGCAAATAATTACAATATTAATTACGTTTAAAAAAACCTTGCAAGTAAAATAAGACTTGTGCAAGTCAGAGATGTCAAAAGCAAAGCGCGAAACATACGATGATATCCGTTTATCAAAATCATGTAAAATAATTGGATAAAGATTATGTAAAAAAAAAACCACACTAGTAAAAACTTTTTTTTACTTCTTGTCTTTTGACAGCACATTGTAATTAATACAAAATATTTGAAATGATAAAATAAATGTCAAATACGTTCCTCGGTGTATCACAATGTAATTACGATATCATATTAAATGACTTGCGCCACTAAAACTAGATATAAGAAATTGTTCCATTAATTCCGCAACGAAATACTAATTGAATTTTAATTTATTTCACATAATATAAAGAAATCAAAGTTTTCAATATATTAATAATATACGGAGCTCGGTCGTATTTAAGAAATAAAAAGATTTAATAAAATGCATTTTTAATAAAAAGGATGAGACTTCTTTTGACTTATTTCTTAACCCTTAGTATACATCTTAGTTTTAGGCAACCTTACGTAATTCATCAATTAGCGTTTGTAGATATCATCTTTCGTGGATTAATGCGACACTCAAAGCGACTCGTATCACACGTCCATCTCTCTCCGAAGTCGTCGAGCGAATGCCGAGGTGACATAGTCAATCACCGCGTCGCGCGACAATTCCCGCTCGCTGTTCGCCATGTGACACGCTCCCCCTTGCTATTCGCCGGGCGCTCTCCCTCGCTGTTCGTCGTTCGGATACCCAAATGTATGAAAAATATTCACGATTTATTTGTATTTTGATAAACGAGTATCGTCGTACATTTCGCGCTTTGTTTTTGATGTCTTTGGTCCTTGTTCAATCCTATTTTACTTGCACGGTTTTTTAAACATAATTAATAATTATTCGCGTGGAGTATTTTTGATATTCCAACATTATGTCTCATTTTTCATTATTCTTTTTAATTTATATTTAAATAAAGGTTTATAAAATATTCTATATGTGTTCGTTATATATATAAAGATACATGCAAATTTTTATAATATCGTGAAACAATTTGCGCTAAATACAGCTTCAGTTAAAAGTACTAAATATCTTCTTAATCATTATTTAATTTTTCAGTTAATAAATTAATTTAAGACACTACTATTACTGTAAAATAATTCTGCGTTTCAGAAATTCTTTAAACTTACGTATAATGCCGATCATGATTCGGTAAAATAATTTACGAATTATTTGAAATAAAAAAATATAAAATAAGTTCCAGAAATTTATTTTAAAATTCAAAATCATAGGAATCGGTAAAAAACAGATACGACTTAGTTAAAATAAAAAAATCTTCGACGTTAAATTTAAGGACGCGATTTCCTGAGAGTTAAAAAAATATTATTTATATGATATGTATATAAGACAAGATATATTTAAAAAAAGAATATTTTATCTGTATTTTATTTCCTCATAACATAGCTATTAATATATTCGATTAGGAATAATCGAAATACATATTACATTATTTAGGACGGATCGATACAGTTAGATTTTTTAATATCTGTTGTGCGCAATGAAAATTTTCTTAATTAATTATTATGTTTGTATATTATCATTGATCTGATGTTGTGTCATCAAATCAATATCACTGTGACAGTATTCTGCATTCAAGGATCTTATACGCGATAGTAAACTCGAACGTGCATTTTTGGACGTGTGTAATGTTTATGTATAATTTCCAGCGTATGAATCCGAGTCAAATGGCGGTTGTTTGTGGTGCTGGCGGTGGTGTCAACGGTGTCCAAGCATTCGGCTGTTCACCGGTGATCTCTGTATCCTGTCGATGATGATTATGATGATGATGTGGATGATGATGAGAGTGATGATGAGAAGAATGAGGATGACGATCAACGACCGTGGTCAAATATCGTCTCTCATCATCCGGTTGCACCTCGTTCAAAGTATCTGCGGTTTGCTCGGGATAGCCTATTTGGATGTGAGAATGCTCCTTAGGCGGACTGTCATATTCTACACTAACCGGCGAAGATGTTTCTGTTTGCGGAAGTGTCTGCAGATGTAACATTTGCGCTTGAGAGTGATGCTGCTGCTGATGACGATGATGATCGGGAGTAGTCGATTGCACTGGCGAGGTATGAGGATACTCGTGAACGTATTCGTTCGCATCTGCTGGAGGAACAGGTTCTCCACTTTGTGGATGCAAGCCCGTATGGTGTAATCCTGCATGCGAAACAGAACTATATGGAGACATTTGGTGATGCAAGTGAAGATTCAAATTTAAATAGGGCTGCTGCTGCTGCTGCTGCTGCTGCTGCTGCTGCTGTTGCTGTTGTTGTTGTTGTTCCAGCGCGCTAGAATGTATCCAAGTCGAGTCAGCGCTATGCTGCTCTTGAGATGGTAAGTTTGACGGCACATATAAAGTGCAACCAGTGACGGTGGTCGTGGAGACGGTACCGACCACGGCTC
Source organism: Atta colombica (assembly GCF_001594045.1). NCBI lineage: Eukaryota > Metazoa > Arthropoda > Insecta > Hymenoptera > Formicidae > Atta > Atta colombica. The sequence continues at coordinate 1,534,377 of NW_017259561.1, forward strand.
TGCCGAGAACCGTGTGTGATGACGTTGGCGATGGCGATGGTGACGTTGGCCATTCCTGTGACGCGACGGGCGGTAAGCACGTAGAGTTGAGATTCTGTAGCGATTCTGGACTCCGTGGGGACCAGGCCGGAGCCGCCACGTAAGCCGTGGAATGTAAAAGCGGCATCGGTGCGTACGCGTCCCCATGCTGTTCTATGTAGAGAAAAAAAAAAAGATTATGCTTTTTTTGCAAACAGTTTTATTTTCAAAAAAAAGAGAATAAAATATCGTTCCTTTACTTACTATTAAAAAATGAAACAATTAAAAAAATATGATTTTCAAATTATTATCATGAATGAATTAAATAAAAATTAATCTGTCAATCATTAAACATCTAACAACTAAACTAATTTAACTGTCCACCAAACTTCTGTTCACCAAATAGCACTTGTATCGTTTTCAAAGTTTTTAAAGAGATACTATTTTCTGTAAGAGCGACATATTTTGGGTTGTATCATTTTTTGTAAATAAACAGGAGAATCTTCTATGGAGAACATTTAGAGTTAAGGCAGTTTTGATTGAAGAAAATTGTTTTATTTTGAAATTGTTTTATTTAGTCATTTAGCTAATATAAACTATTGGTTAAATATAAACTATTGGTGATATAAGATATTTCATGTTATGTCACTTTTGATAAATTATTCTGTATTTGTTATAATATTTTTAGGATATCAAAATTATCTTAAAAGATATTTTTTAAGGATTGTAGAACAAAATGATATTTAATCATATTTCTAAGAATGTATCCTTTTTGTCAATGCTTTTGATTAATAATTAATAATTTTCTGTTAAAACTAGTTTTTCCTGAAAAAGTTAATTTTTTTTATCAGAACAGGATCACTTATATGAATACATCAACTAAATAAGAGAAGCGCCTAATTACGATCAAAAGCTATTCTCTCAAATTAAATTAGATCATTAATTTTAGATCCCTCGTCGGAAAATCCAGATTCGAATCCCGGTTGAAGAAATATTTTTTGTAATAAGTTCTTTAAAAGTTTTAAAATGCTAGTAGCATCAAATCGACAATCTAATTTAATTTGGATGGATTGCTATTATTTCACTTTGATTGCGTTGCAAGAAAAAATAATTGACGTGCGATCACATATCTGAGATAAATTTATTTAAAAAATATATAGTATTATTCCAATATTTAACTTTGACTATAAGTGGAGCTTCTTCTACTTAATTAATTTTTTGAGTTGTGTCATTTTTTAAGTAAGGGAACGATATATACATCTATTTTTTACAACCTACGTTTTTTATAAAGATTTATAATTAAAATTCTAATAAAACAATAAAAAAATTTTACTTACCATCTTGAACGTATTTGTGCCTCAAAGTATAAGGCGCTGCTCTGCAGGCACTTCTGTGTCCAGATGTAGTGACGGTGCATGAATTAGAGAAGTGATTGCTAACACAACCTGATACTTGATTTTGCGCGGCAGCTATTGCCGATGCGGTGTTATATTCATATCCCATTGTAGGTTGCGGTAAAAACAATGCACTTGCATCTGCAAAATGTTATTATGTCGTATTATTAATTATTATTTTACAGAGTTCCGATTTTAATTATCGAAATTCATTCCCAGCATTCTTTTTTTTTATTCATAATATTTGCATTATTGCCATTATTTATCATGTCAACTTACATTGCGGATAAGTCTGTGAATCGGCAGGTCTCTCCTTAGCATCAAGAAAGGCCTTCGCGAATGGGTTATATTTGATCTTTAGACTCGTAACTTCCTCATTCTGATACGCTGTCACCGCGATGAATTGCGTTTCGGGAAAACGATATGTGAGAACCTATATAGTAACAATAGAATAATTATGATAAAATAAAATAATTAAAAATTATCGGGGTTAAAAATTATGGTACAAATAATAATAATAAAAAAACATAAAGAAACAAGAAAAAAAAGGAGAAAACGTACCGTTCTCTGTTCTTCGGCACCCACTCGGACCAAATGAACACGTGGCTCGTACTTATGTAACGAGTTCAGCATGATCTGCCCATTACCATTCGACTTATTTGTTAATTTGACCTTAGCAAATGATACTGCCTCTTTCATCCAATGAGCTCCGAAATTTGGACTTTCCGGATGGATGTAAATCGGATTAGGCGGGGCAACTTCCGCTTTCCCACCTGGTACCCACTCACCATTGACGTATTTCCACCTTCGATTAGAAAACAAACTTTATATCTCATAAATGATTTATATAAATCATTCAAATTATAAAAAAAAAAATGTATATGCATTAGATGTTCAGTTCTTTCTCATAAGAGACTTGGAAAGAATTGTACTACCTGTATTCCTATTGAAAAAGAAATGAGAACAATCTTATAAAACTGATTCGGTAAAGAGAATTTACCTTAAGTATTCGTAGGCTCAATAGGATTAGTACTATGCTACTCTTTTCTATTTTTTTCAATCATCTTCCGAGATTGTTTTGCGAAAGCTATTATGAGGCTCGCGAATGCCTCATGGTTCGTTCAACACCGATGACGAATCGTCGACGAGTTAAAAATAACATACTAACAAGTTTAGAATCGACTTTAGCGACGTTACGTGATGCTTGAACGAAAGGGGTACGGTAATTATGACCTGTTAGTGTCCTTCACGCCCCCCGTTCCTTTTGCTCGCAAAATAAATCAATGCAAATCGGTAACGCGCTTATCCGTTTGCTGCCTACACAATATTTCGATGCTATGTGCTTTCTATTCTTCTCAGCATAACTTTGCAATTTGTACAATTTTCACTTGTTATTAATTAAGAGATAATTTAATTCCTTAATCGATAAATGCCGGATCAGATTTAAACTTTAGAATTGACGAACATATGAATAATATTTGAAATATTTCTCATGCAATAGTTAAAACAAATTGTTTACGTGTACTAAAATCAAAATAAATATCATATGTTATAAATAGAGATTTTCTTCTATTTTTTTTTCAGTTATTTTATTATTTTAACGCTATTTTTCTCTTTTTTGAAAAACAAAAATATTTAAAAATATAGTGAAATAAAAATGAATGTGTGAAATTCTGCCCTGTGACAAAAGATAGAGTATAGATGAAAAATTGACTTAGTGAACACATTGTACGATCATTTTGCTACCCACTGTGCCACCCTCTATCCTCTGTAGCACTTTGTGTTGTCCAAAAGTTAAACTATCGATTTAACTTTAACTCTCAAACTATAAATCAGATCGAAATTTTTATGATGACTTTAAAAATCTTGATATATTTCCTTAAAAATCTCGATGTTTGATACTTGAGAAAAAGAGAAAAAATTAAATTATTTTTAACATTTGATAAAGCATGGAAGATAATCGTTGCTTTTTTGATTCCTGTTCACTCACCACTACTGTCTTAACTGTCGCAAATTATGACAAAGCGAGAAAATCATAATAAAAATTCTTACAAAATATAATAAAATATTATATAAATATACAGGATGCAATTTAAAAAACGCCCACAAACCACATAACACTACTCAAAAACTGACATAAAATTAATGAACCATTTTGCAATTTTCGCAATAGTTAACAAGACATTAATTTCTATGTTGTCAAATAAAATCGACGCATAAGACAACTTTAAGATATTTTTTTTCAGTGTTTTTTGTGAAATATCTCAAAAACGACCTTAACAATTTCTTAAAATTGTCTTATGCATCAATTTTAAACATTATATTTACTGGATAACTAAAAAACATTGCGAAAATTGCAAAATGGTTCATAAATTTTAGATTTAATTTTTTATTAGATATAGCGCTATATGATTCGTAGGCGCTTTTTAAATTACACCTTGTATATTTCAATAAAACACCTTATTCGATAAAATCGACTTGTAACATATATCGAAAAGTTTCTTGTTTCACTATATAATTAAAAAATAATTATATATCTGGAAATAAAATTATGCATAAAATAAAAAATGAAATAAATTATGTTCACAGTATTTAGTTATAATAAATTGTCTAATGATATATATGTATATATAGAAATAAATATGGTTTAATTTCTCTTCAAAACTAAGAAAATAGTTTCCATAAATATTTTATAAATTTCATAGTATAATTTCATAGTATATTTTATATATCCGTTGGATTGCAAATATTATTTTATTGAAAAATATTCCTATGCAAATAATTTTTGCAAAAATTTTTACTGTATGTTTTTCTGCTTCTAATGTTATGATTTAAGACAAGTGGTAAGTGAACAGTGACAATAGTATAGTGACAAGAAACCTCAAGACGGGAGCAGAATCTTTCATAAAGCGTAATGCATAAGAAAATGAGAGCCAATCAAAATCCTTCATTTCCTTTCTTCCCATGGAATGAAAAACTCTGATTGATTTACTTATGTCTTATACATTATGCGTTATGCAAAAATCTCCTGCTCTTATGCTATTAAAATCTCCTTCCTATGCTTTAAGACTTAAAACTTGAGTAATAGCTTATAATAGCTTATTGTAGAAAACCCGTAAAGGACAGGAGTCAATCATATAGTCTTGCATAAGACGTAAGAAAATCAACTAAAGTTTTTTACAATATTTGGTAGAAAGAAGGGAAACGAAAGATTTTGATTGATTCATTTTCTTATGCATTATGTGTTATGCAAGATTCTATGTTCCCGCCTTTAAGAATATACTTAAGAATACACTTATCAAATAATTTATTATACATAAAATTGAACATTACCTGTGCGGATCAACTTGCACGAATTCCAATAGCAGAGTATACATAGCCGCCGGTTCCAAACCACGTGCAACGACCTTCACCACGGGAAACATTCTCCTGCAGAAAGTGACATATCAGAAATGCGCATAACAGGTTACCAATCGTAAAGCCATGAGATGCGCGCGAAAGATCGACATCGACGGTAAAATCCACGGTGTGGATCAAAAGATAACCGCCGCGGACTTGGATACACTTGTGTCTCCTCGGCGCGACTATACATTTATGAGCCGTGTATTAATAAAAACGATTATGGTTTGTCGATTGCGGGTGTGCAGGCAAAGTGCTTGCTCACAGGCTCGACAAGAGAACGTTTTACAAGAGGACTGTAAGCATCGTAAAGTTTTATTGCCGATGGCTGAATCTTCCCACAATAATCCCGGGGAACTCCGTCTTTCTATAGATCGACCTTTATCATTCACTTTGGTGATTCCTAACTATACATTGGCTCGATATTGTCTATTTTTTTACAATAAATAATATGTATCTAGATATGATGTGCTTTTCCCGAAAAAGTTTTCCACCGTCAGACGAATACTGACCGAACATCTGAACATTATGATTGTCGTTATGTTTTCACTTAAAAGAGGAGCATAGTTTTAAAAGAAAAAAATGAAAACAAGTTGAGATTTATTTTTTATTTTTTATGTATTGCGACTTTGATATTTCATATGCCGTGCAACTTAGTAACACGTACATATCATGATTTTTTATTAAAAAGTATGAGAGTATTCATTACCCGAGAAGCTGCTGTTATATTATAATGTGAAATGTATATTAATGTATATTAAGCAAAATATTTACAGTATTATTTGTCCCAAATAAAAAGTACAGCTTGATTGAAACTGCTATGCAGTTTCCTTCGCTTTAGTTCACGGCTTAATATTTTTTTGCTATAAGATAGAATGAGAGAGAGAGAGAGAGAGAGAGAGAGAGAGAGAGAGAGAGAGAGAGAGAGAGAGAGACTTTATCCTTTTAATTTTGAATGATCGATTTCCGGTTTTGCTTGAGATATTAGCTAATGATATTTTTGTTCGCGGTAAACAAATATTTCTATCGGATATCGGATGTCTATCATGGCTAAAAAATTTGCGGTACCTCATTTTTATGAGTTTTAAAGTGCACAAAAATCATTTTCTCGCGGTAATATCAACTCGAACGTTGTACCGATCGTACAATGCATTAAAGTAGCGATGGAGAACTATTCCTCCCTTCAAGCTTAAATATTTTTTATTAGTCTTCCAATTAATCCATATGCATGTACCTTCCATTTTTTGTGACAATCATCTCGTTCGTGATGCACTGGAATCTGGTCCAGAGCTCCCGATCTTCCAGCGACAAAGACAGCGGCAATCCTTGATTCCCTGAGATCGCGACAGGAGGGCCGAGATTTTGTCTCGCAATCGAACCCCGCTCTTCGCGATCCTCTCGATCCTCCACAGGACTTGTCCGATTCTGTCTTCCGCCGCGATCTCGCTCGCGATCTCGCTCCTGCTCGCGTTCCCTTTCGCGCTCGCGATCGCGTTCGTGGCACGAAGAACGCGTTGGAGAACCCGGCGTTCGCGGCGCGCCCGCCGGTTGCATCTTGAATGTTCTCCAATACGTCACTTTGTATACTTTGACCCTTTCCTTTCACCCTTTCCAATATATTTTCAAATTAAAAATTTAATCGAAGTCTCTTGATCGAGAATAACAATATAAATTGTTATATATACAAGGACAAAAAAGTACAAAAACTACATGCGACGCGGTATATTTTCCAGATAGACTCACAGCAGGAAAGAGGGATGTGAAAATTTGATTTACTTTCGCTGTTGATCGATTCGCGGATTCTAATTAAAAAATCCAAATTTGCGACGTCGTCCCACGAGAAAAACGGATGTGATCTTGCAGAGGACAGCGGAGGGGGATGGAAAAGCGTCGTTCTCGTCGCGGCACCAGACGTCTCCGTCGGCGGCGGAGGATAGGCCGCGTTGTGAGAACGCGCCGCGTGGCCGTAGACTCGTAACACTTGGGCGCGATATTTCACACTAGCCGGTGAAGACTCGCCGAAGACTGACCGGCGGTATATCTGCCTCTCTGTTCTCGCTTCGCATCCTCTCTTTCTCCGTTTTTCAGTGGGTATGTGACCGTCAAGGAGGCACCGGCTCGAGCCGCGTTCGCGCTTGCCGGGTGCTAATTACTCGCTAAAATAGGAGCTCACGGGTGCAGCATGGCGGTACCATTACGGTATCCATTGGTTGAGGTCGATTTGCCGGTTGCCGCATCGTCACAACGGCGGGTGCCGCCTTCGATGTCATGCATCTACCAATGGACGCGTGAGTCGTCTTTACAAATCCACCGTGATTGGTGGGTTCGACAACAAACACGTCGTTTGCTAGTCCGCCCACGTCGCCGGTCGCCGGGTTCTCGATTAGTCCTTACGGACAACGTACACGGATCCGCACGTGGTGAACCGAATCGTTGCCGTAATCGTCCTTTTGATTAATGTCGGTCGGTCGCGAATTCATCTTGATCGAAAATATATACGTCGCACGGCCGATGGGAAGGAATCATCTTACCAAAGTCGCAAGGAAGTGTTCTTCATTTTCGTGAAGCGAAAACACGGCAATGCGACATGTCACCTCTACGAGTTAATATTTGCGTCTGTTGCACTTGGGAAAGTATGCAAGATGTATTTGTTCCTCGTGAGAGATGTAAGTGTTGCTCCCGTTGACGAGGCATAACGGGCCTCGACATAGCCACACTAAAAAAACTTAAGAAATTGTTTCTCTGTCAGTTATTCTAATTTCTTTTTAAATATTCATTTTTAATATAAGATAGCATTAATTTCCACATCAAAAAATGAAATAGAATTAAATTGAATTAATTACTTTTCTTTTTTATTATATATAATAGTAATTGTCAACGAGCAATTTGTTTAAAAATGAAAAATGATTACACTCTTGTGTTTGATTGCACTCTATTTCCTTTTATCATTATAATTTGTTTTTGAAAGGAGAATGTTGAGTTTTGACTATTCATCAAAGTAAAAAAGTTCTGAGATATACAAATTATATGTTAATTATATATTATATTAAAAGGTTACTTAAACGGAATCGAGTGATAAATCATTTATTTTAATTTATACGGAAACATTAAGAATAATAGGAAAAATTGCGTGATAAAATCTAATCACATTTATTGATAAAAATTATTAAGTAAAACATTAAGACATCCCAGGAATTAGTAACTGTGCATGTTATTATTTAAATGACTATTTAAGTGTTATATATTTAAGTAAAAGAAGTTAGAAGAGATTTTCGAGCAATTAAGAATCTAATATAAATTATTTGATTTCGAATTTTAGAACAATGAACATACTTAAGTTATACGTGTTTAAATACTAACAATATAGTCTTTGTTACTTGAATTCTAGAATATGTTCATATCTAAATTTTTAGATTTATTATCTTTGATATACGATTTCTTCTGATAACATACGATGTTTCCGATATTTTTCCGTAATAAGCGATACACTACTCGATTCTATTTAAGGCTCGATTTTTTATTCTCCGGTTAACTTGTGATTAAGCTTAACTTGATGCTTTATTCAATAAGCTTCATTTATGATAAAAAAAAGCCCATTGAGAAACATCAGGTAATGAAACGTTAGGAGTGAAACATTAAGCTTAATCACAAGTTAACCAGATAATGATAAATCGGGCGCGCGAACGTCTTAGTCTTTAATGTAATACTTATTTCACGTGTATCTCGGAACTTTTTCATTTTAGAAAAACTTAACATTCTCCTGTATATTTTATATAACAAAATTTTGCAAGCATTTCAATAATTTACTTAAAATCTCGTGATTCGCATCTCAGTCTCAGAAAGGAAATTCGTGAAATTGACTTGTAGTATGGTAATTTCGATATTTGTCGATTATGAAAATGGAATTCCTCGCCTATCACAAACAAAACGATCGGAGAGGGGGAGGGGGAGGGAGGAAATAGGAATATGTTAGTCGTCTGGAGTCAAATGACAAAAATCAACAGAACACCATTCGACCGGTCGCACGACGCATCGCGAGCAGATATTTGAGGAGGACCGTTCTCTTGTTTGCCATCGCACACGGTTTCGGAGTTCGGACAGCAATCGCCGGACGTGAAGACGGCTGTAACCCTATCGGTTATTTGTGCTAGCAATTTCGTACGGAGAGCATGTACTCGTGATCGTCCTGGTGCCACGACATTGCCGGAGGCCGAGAGCGGAGCTATCTTTATTGAAGGCGGTCCGAGGTTGTCGAAGGTAATTACAATTTTCAGCCTGACTGCATCTGCGATTATTTGCCAAAAATATCGTCAGTTCCTGAGCCGCAAATTGCGCGGTGACATCAATCGCGAGATCTTCTTAAAAGTATATATGAAGTCGAAAACGAAAGTGTCATTTTTATTCTCCAAGTACTATCCATATCCGGTAGTCGTAAAAAGACAAGAATCTTTAGACCGTCTAACTTTCATATAAATATTTGAATGCGAGCTATATATAAAAAAAAGTTGTATACAACTACATAAAAAGAAAAGGATGCTAGTTCCTTTGAATTTAATGCTGACGAGAAGTTTCTAGAAGCATTAGTCTTAATTGTAAAAATCATAACTTTTATTAAAACTTATAAAACTATCTTTCCTACATCTCTTTACAACAAAAAGATGTTTTCTTTTTACCTGCATTGATCATAATCTTCAATGTAACACACATTGTAGAGTTAGGATATTCATCTTGTCTTAGTTCTTTCGACTGGCATATGATACACACTTAGAAATTAAGAGATTTCGAAGATGGGTTTATGCCCATCCGCTGCACGGTGGCGTATCATAAAAATTTTACCTCGAACGACTTCTACACAACCTACACAACACTGCAAAGGTGTTTACGATAGGGGTATTCTTGATTATTGCTACCTGCCGCTAGGTAGTCTTTAGACACGAGTCGGGAGGTCTTCGGCATTCATTTATACTGTTTGAGGGATACCGCTATAGTTACGACCGCTTTGAAAAACCGCTTTTTTGGCGTTCGTCTATTTACAAACTGTATCATACGTCGAACATTTTTAGCGGAAGTTGTGCGTTCCAAACGTCAAAAGCGGCGACGTTTACTGGACAAAGATATCATCATCTTCCAAAAAGATTTCAACTTATTATAATGTTTTAGCAATCAAATCGTTGGTTAAGAATAAATTTGCGATAGGATGAGATATGCAAAGTTTTAAACATTCAGAGTCATTTATTACGCGATATTGTTGATTTCTACAGGAAAAAATGATTTTAATATATAAAAAATTTGATTGAAATATCTAAAAATTTAGCTAGATATATATAGATCAGAAAATAATTTTGTTAAATTAAATTGAAAATAGTTATGTAGGACGTTTAAATTAAATATAATTGCTAAAATATGAAAATATCTTGCTTATCATGCTTGAGATTTTTACATAATTATTTTGATAATCCAACAAAATTATTTTCAGATCCTATATAATTAAATTTTTAGATGTCTCAGTAAAATCATTCTTTTCATAAATTCGTATAATGAAGAAAAGAAAAAGAATAAAATCTAAGAACTAAGATAAGAAATATACCGCAAATGTGCCAATTTCTAAAAATTATATGTTTAAGTCATTGTGACAACTCGTCGCTTAACAAATAAAATTTGAATATTTAAACGAATTACTGCTTAATTATTAATAATGGTATCAACTTGATTTTTAAAAATTTTTTTTCTCGTTAGATTTATACGTGTCCAAGTCAGGTGAATTTTTATCCTGATTCATCTTCAGATTGATAATTTCGCGTTCCCGTTGAATATCGGGATCTCTCAATTCATTTACACTGATGGCATAGTTTCGTCGTGCACGATCACTAATGATTCTTTCGTATCCCATATGATTACCAAGCAACATCGGGAATTCCGTCGGATGCGGGATGGTTGCTTTTTGCTGAATCCACTTTGTCTGATTGGAATAATCCACTAAAGCCGCGTAAGTCTGCATAATTTCATGAAAAATGAAATTAAAAATCCTTAATGTCAATACTCAAGTTCCAGAATTAAAAATATGACTAATTGTACTTTTGTAGATTTGAATGTTGAAATTCAGTAGATATTAGTATTATCTGGAAATAATATTAAAATTTAATGTCATTTTTACCACAAGACTATCAGGAATTCTGGCTATTGCGTGTCCGGTCTGGGTGAACCAACAATATTCATTGGGCAAAATATGCGATATCAATCGTCCATCTTCTGTGAATCCGTGAATAGTATTGGCTCCTAGGATACTGTGGGATTTCGATGGAAAGGGAAACAGCAAGGGAGTCGTCAAGTAAGCTTCCGGAATCAGCTGGGAAAAAAATAGACATACTATTTTGTTTTTTTTTTCTTTACTGTCGCATAGACATCTGTTTCTTTTATTCTTGTCACACTGCTCGCGATCGTTCCAATCGAATGAGAGTAAAGTTATACATTTCAATGTTGATCTTTATGTCCATCTTATATCACAGGACAATTATACCGCAAATGCCAATTTATCTACATATTCAATATATTTTTCATTTTAAAAGGACATTATATCTTTAATATTCTCGGCATCAAAAATTTTTGACATTTGTGGTACTTATGTTGCATAAAACATTGTAGGTCTGTTGTATAGGTCGGTTTGTTCTATCATCTTTAGCTACCGTTGCTTATGATATTGTATCACACAGCGTACATTTACGTTCATCTGATTAATTAAAAACACAGTATTCCTCATTTAAAGTTATCTGTATCTTTCAACATGCACAGTACATCAACGCCAAGGAGTTTTTTTTATGATGTCACATACTATTGATATCTAATTCAGAATTACTTCATCCTACGAAGATAAAGTCATTTTTTGATTATGATATTTACGCACACTCCAATTTGACAGCTGTTTAAATATATTTTGTAAGGCGTGAGATTATGCTCATTCCGTTGCAAGAAGTGGAATATATTTTTTTCAATTTTATATATATTATATATATATGT
>NW_017259561.1:1546301-1547094 GCF_001594045.1 Atta colombica
TCATACTATTCTGTCGAATATATATTCCACATTTTCGGAGCGGAAGTGTGACGTTTTGCTTTCACTCGCGAGCGATCGCGCGAACAGAATGAGGGAAATTGTTTTTACGCGACCATACGTAGGACGTAAGCGCGACGGTGAACGCGACATAAAAGTTTTTCGTTTAATTTTTGGTCCCATCGTAGGTACAGGGTATCCGGCACGAATTTATCCCGAATTAACTGGTCAATATAACTATGACGCAAATTATAGATATTAGCGCGTATTAAGAATCTACCTACAATGAAATATACTTCATTGTAGATTAAAATGGAAAACAGATTTTTGCGCAATATTAATATATTTAAAAATTAATAGCATTAACATGAGCAGAGCATGATTAAATACAATCAGCATTTAAATGCAATAAAGAATATAGGTATAGAAGAGTATTAATTTAATTGGTCCATTAATTATTAGTTAATCAACTAATAACTAAATTAGCAGTATGTGCAGAGAAAGAAAAAATATGTATAAATATGTTGTCTTAAATAATTTTAGATGAATCAAAATAAGAGAAAAATTTGAAAAGAAATGTTCAAACGCAGATTCTTAGTACGAACCATCGTGCATGCCCCTTCGCAATTATTTTCCAGAAACGGAAGAGCGTTTACCTGTCGGCTTCTCGGCTTCCTACGCTCGCAGGCGTACTTCACTTTTATTTGATCGTTTCTCCGTGCGGCAATACGTTCTGACCTAAAGAATCTACTAAATAATCTTACTCTCTTCGTCGCGCATTTTTATTTCTTCTTAT
>NW_017259561.1:1547194-1554761 GCF_001594045.1 Atta colombica
TAACAACAGTGATGGAAGGTGCCGATCGAGTACGAATCGTCTCGGCATGATTTCTTTTGATTATATTTTCCTTTTGGCATACGAGACGCGGTGTATCGTGCTACTTTGATTTTCGATAAGGCGAGAGAACTCGACGAGAACTCCCCGACGCATCCCCGATCCTCTGGAAGGCACAATCTCGACGAACGTTCGCAGTTTGTCGGGACGTTTCGTACGCCAATATCGATCCCCGACAGCTTTCGCCAATCGATGCACTTGCATTCGCTACGCATGACACGCGTTTTGTCCCGCTTTTACTTTCCAAGCGACGCTATAGGTTCCGACAAAGGTTTCATCATGGAGACAAACCCAGGGATTGAAACTGATGCGATTTCGAACTCAATTTCTGACATTAGAGATATCAAAGATTGATTTTTATGTTTTGCTTAATTTAATTTGTCACAAATAAACGTAGAAATGACTTTGGCAGTTAAATTAAAATACATCGAAATTATAACAGTTCCAATTTCTGGATAAATATCTCCTATTGGCATATATAATGTAAAGTGTGAACAGTTCTTTTGTCATAAAAATTCGCTCAACACTACAAATGTTACAGCAGTAATTTGTTTGTTGTGTAACGTATTTCTATCGGAAATACAATATATCACCACTCAACTTTATCGCAAACTGTCACGCATCAGAAAGCTACGGGAACCATTTTAGCCTAAAAAAAGACGAGGATAACGTCCTATTAAAATCGATCTGCGGCGGTACTTTGTATCATCGTACCAATATTTATTAGTACCATAATAAATTATTAAGAAAAAAATGGCTATTTGTGCAATCGCGAAATAATAAATTTAAGATTGACTCTCATTCCAATTATAATCTAAAAATAGTAAATTTTTGCTTCGAAAAACATTAATTATCTCTTGATATTCCTCAATAGCAATAATCTGGAAAAATGTACGTACGGTATACGATACCGCAGCCGATCTCGTTTAAATTTCACTACCTATAGCACCTACGTGTGGACTGTGCCAGCGCGGCGTCGCTGGTTGTCCGCAGAACGCGCTGCCGATCGACGACGGCGCGGGCGTGCCGACGGCGCGGGCGTCATCGCCGACAGCGAATGCAGCCCGATTATCCTCGGTGTCGAAAATCCTGCAAGAGCCGGTCGTAGTGGTCGCGATAGCCGCCGCCGCCGCCGCCGCTGCCGCGGCCGCTGTTGCGGTAGCGGTCGCCGCTGTAGCTGCGGTCGCGGCCGTCGCGACCGTCGCGATCGCTGCGGTCGCAGCCGCCGTCGTGGCAGTATTTTCCATTGTTTCCGACACGGAAACTTCCCTACTTACATCACCATCGTCGCCGCCATCGATTCCGTCGCCGTCATCCGATGTAGCCCCGCCACCGCTGCCACTCTCACCTACCATATTCACGAAGAACTCGGACCTAGAAAACTTGCCGATCTCCGTGGAGCCAAAGGCCTGATGGAAACCTGGAAGTGGCTTCGAGACAGGTTTCTTCTTCAACTCAAATCGTTCGCTTGAATGCCGAGATTCCTGCTCCTTTTCGCGAGAAATCGTACCTTCCTGTGGCTAAAATCAACGTGTCTTTAAGATATGAAGCGAGATGTAAAAATTTGATGAATGAAACGGGTATTCTTATATAAGCTAAAAAAATGAGAAATATTTTGTATATCTTGACATATTTTACCGTAGAGGTTGGTACAAGTTCGTCCAGAGACATCCCAATATTATTTGGCTCCCATCTGGTCCGACTATCTTCCTCGCGTCGATTTATCGTCGTCGTCGTCATTGTCGTCGTCGTCGTCGTCGTCGTCGAGTCTATGACGGAATCCACCGCTGATCCCAACAATCTTGGCATCTGCATACATAATGCTTTTTATTGATAATTCCTTATTAACATTCACGGCAAATGTCAAATTGACGCCTTAGTAATTTTTCCATTATTCTTAATCATTATATATATTTATACGATCTATTCGTTATGCGAAACTTGGATTCACTAGATAATGATGCGACAGTCATATGTCATATATGTATATATTGAATACCTGATGCTCCGACGATGGATAAGACGCGCGAATGCTATCAATGTTCAATTTTCTCGGCGAATAATTCATTTGCGATGCATCCTCCAAGAATGCACAATGTCTGGTTGGTGTACGATCCCGTAAGAAAACTGCATGTCGCGGACCTCGAATCGTCGCGTTACGAGTCATACTTGAAACATCTAAAATATTACACACGTTCGTTGATCGTATTATGTGTATTTTATCGTATTATGTGAATTATAAAATGTTTTATTTAATAACAATTCTCCTTTTCTTCTTTTGACCGACACAGATATTATAGTACAATAAGTAAATATTCATAAGTAAGAGTAGAAGAACAAAATAAAAGATACAATCATACAATACGCAGCGAGAATTTTAGCTCACAAATTACCGCGCAGTTCTTTTATTCTCATTTGTATTAGGTGTACAACTTTGCTTCCGCCGTTTTCCTATAGATGGCTTTAGCGGTAAGTGGTAGTCGAAATAAATAGATTATAGACGTCATACAATAAACTTGGGTATCTGTCAACATAATCCCATAGAAACATTATTTGTGTCTGCATCATAAAGTTATTCTCGATTGATAATGTCAGTTTACGAGCCAAATTCTCGTCATTTGCGGGAGGTTTTAATTTTTTGCTTCAATATGAAGAAATCTGCGGCTGAGGCTCATCGAATGCTCTCAAATACTATGGTGAGGCCGCTATTAGTGAAAGAACGTGTCGTGAGTGGTTTCAATGCTTGAACAACGGTGATTTTGACGTCCAAGGTCATGCTCTTTGGTGGGACCAGCTCGGCGTAGTGTATTATGAACTGTTAAATATATAAAACCGACTGAAACAATCACAGGCGATCGGTATCGAACGCAATTGATGCGTTTGAGCCGAGCATTGAAAGACAAACAGCCGCAATACAAGAGACACGATAAAGTGATTTTGCAGTATGACAATGCTCGACCCCATGTTGCGAAAGTGGTCAAGACATACTTGGAAACGTTGAAATGGGAAGTCCTACCCCACCCGCCGTATTCTCCAGACTATTGCTCCCTCCTGACTATCACTTGTTTCGATCAATGGCACATGGCCTGGCTGACCAGCACTTCCGGTCTTATGAAGAAGTAAAAAATTAGATCGATTCGTGGATAGCCTCAAAAAATGACCAGTTTTTTTGATGCGGGATTCGTACGCTACCCGAATGGGAGAAAGTAGTGGCCAGCGATGGACAATACTTTGAATCATAAATGTATAATCAGTTTTTTACAAAAAAAGCCTCGAATTTCGGAAAAAAACGGCGGAAGCAAAGTTGTACACCTAATATTTGTGAATATTTATTTATTGTTTAAATTTCAAGAATACTATTAAAGATTATTATATGTCATGATTCACAGATCTCTGTGTATAAAAGTACGATTAGTCATATTATAATGAAATAATCAGTTTAAAAATCGTCGCGATAGAACTTGCAGAGAATAAAATATTGGAATACGTGAAACTTACGTGGTAAAATACCGTGACAAAATTGACCCCATGGACCATGTCCATGCGCGTTTGTATTCTGGACATCTGGGTGAAGAATGCTACCCATTTGCGGTGATGAATGAGGCGTTCTCGGAAGTGGATGAGGACTAGCGCTGTTCTGCAATCAGAATATCAGATGATTTTTACAGACATTTATAATATTAATTTAATGAGGGCAAAAATTTTTATTCACGTTTTGCCATGTAAACAACAGGTATACGTTTTACATTTAAGAGAGATTAAAAAAGCGTCTGCTTTGTCTGAAAAATGAGATCGATATAATTTGTATTTGCCAATTTACAAACGAAATTCAGAAGCCGAAAATCGACGCTTTTTTTTAACGCTGTCTCGTGTTTCGTCCCATAACTATGCCCCATTGCATTCTGTATATTACTTGATAAGGATGCCACTTCTGGCCGTCGATAAAGTCGGCGTATTCCGCGGATTCTGGTCTGCGAATTTCTCTCTCCGCGGCCTGGATATCCGGTGAATAGCCATTGGAGGAAAATGCCGCAGTGGCGCATTCCGATGTCTGATTTCTTTGGTCCTTGATAGGCTTCTCGATATTACGTTGTTGTTGCTGTCGCTGCTGGTGCTGGTGTTGGTGCTGTTGCATCGCGCCCATTGCTTGCAGCCTCTCGATCGGATCGCCGCACATATTCCCATACCAATCGCCGATTCGTGGCGAGTGTGCGGGTTTCAGGCGATGCGCGGCCTGGAACCAGGGCTCGGTTGTCGTCTGATGAAGGCTCACGTTTGGACCCATGGGCATCGGCGTGCAATCGAAACGATGATGTTGATTTAGAAAGTCGCCGGCCATTGATGCGGAAACGACGGAATTAGCGCCACCAATCGCGGCTGTGCGCGCATTTGCGGTCGCGATCGCGCTTTGCAAGATCGACCGTCGTGACAACTCGCGAGTTTGCTCGCGCATCGCCTTCCGTAGCCTCGCCTCCTTCGGATTATACACATAATCTGCGAAAATGTACACGCGATTGTTACTGTTATTTTACTAAATACAGAAATGTCATGCTATTATATAATCGTACTGTTTTCGAATATACTTATAATACACAAGTATTTAGTATAGGATAGAAACAAATAATATATATGTACAACAAATTTTCAAAAGTGATCAATCATGTTAAGACATTCATTTGAATACGTTAATGTGAAATCATGTAATTTTCATTATAGCTGAAATATATTTTTCAAATGATAAATATCTCACATTTATTATACAACGAACTACCTCGAATTGTCTAATTGCACGCAATATCTGCATACTACGTAAATCTTTTGCAGATTTTTAAATTTTCTATTGTACAGTTTTGTTCGGCCGAAAGAAAGTTCTTTTTTTTCTTAATTAATTTTTCCAACATTTAACAAATAAGTGAATTTTCAAATCAAATATACTTGTATATTGACAGTTATCTTTTCTTCATTTTACGAAGATAATAAATTTAGATAAAAGATTGATAAATTTGTTTGTATTCCCTTTTTAATTTCGAATTGAGCAGTAATTACGGCTCTTATTCTGTAACTCTTAATGATAATAACAATATGGTTATATATATGTCATTGTGCAGGTTTTGTACATGTAAAAAAGCTGCGCAACGATAATGATATTGTTACTGTCGTGAAGCGTTACAATAGGATAAGGTCCTTAAATGACAGAAAAAGAATAGTACGTGCACGCAATGTCGCAAAACTACGCAAACTATCGTTTCGGCATGCGACATGCATTCCATTTGCAGAGTTCTACCTGTCGGATACGTGGGTGGTAACGCTCCGTTGTATCGAGCATTAATGTCCATCGTGTTAGAGATTGGTGCGGCATCATAGCCAGGATACGCTACACTACCATTGTCGTAACAAAAGTACTGCTGCTGTTGTTGTTGTTGTTGCTGTTGCTGCTGCTGCTGCTGCTGCTGCTGCTGTTGCTGCTGCTGTTGCTGCTGCTGCTGCTGCTGATAAAAATGACCACCTGCCGCGTAAGCCTCGATGTAATTGCAGCAGTCCATTTCTGTGATTTTGCGCGACACTGCGTTGGCGAAGCTTCACGTATCGATCTAGATCTCCCCTGCTAGCGACACACTTAGGCTTCCTCGTGACATGCAAATATCGCGCAAAATTCCGATTTGTCTCGGTTATAGTATATCATAGATCGAACTCATTGATGCTTCGATAAACTCGAGTATGCACGTCTCTCAAAACGTTTATTTTCCCTCGATGTTTCCGAAAATTGTTATTAATATTTTTCATGTTGATACGCCAAGTTAAATTCTTATTGAGATTCAATTAAAATATTAATTAGAAGAGGTACGCGATTTCTTTTATTTTCGTATCTAAAGTTCAACTGAGATACATCCTCGCGATTTCACAGACATGCATCTTTGCAAGATGTATAAAGATCGGCATGCACGAATTTTCTCTTCATCAGTCGATGGTGCTCTTTTAGGTTCACATTTTCGTGAATCTAATACCGAACATACGAGAAATGAAGGAAATGCGCGATTTTAAATCGTGCTTTCTGTGAAGCTCGATCGATATCTCGATTTCGCGGGTTCACGTCTCGTGGCTCTTGCAAATGTAAACACCGCTCACGACGCACCGCTCTCCTCTCCTCTCTTCTCCTCTCTTCTTGTTTCCTCGTTCCAAAAGCGCAGAGTGTGAGCGCGAAAGTCTTCGCAGTCCCTTTGTGCTTTTACTCTTGCTGTAAGATCGTCAAGACGTTTACGCTGGGAAAACGATGTAACTGGCGAAGGAAGCGTCGGAAAGATCCAGCGCTCGCAGTTCCGTCGACGTCGACCTCCTCCTCGTCGTCGTCGTCGTCCTCGTCGTCATCGTCGTCATCATCGTCGCCGTCATTAACGTCGTCGTCGTCGTCATCGTCATCGTCATCGAAGTCATCGAAGTCGTTGTCGTCGTCGTCAGCATCGTCTTCGTCGTTGACATTATCGTCGTTAGAGATAATCGTCGGTAAATAAATGTGCGTCACCATCGACGATCGTGACTAATTAACGGCATCATCCTCATTCGATCGTTGTCGATCGCC
This sequence comes from Atta colombica, assembly GCF_001594045.1. NCBI lineage: Eukaryota > Metazoa > Arthropoda > Insecta > Hymenoptera > Formicidae > Atta > Atta colombica. The sequence continues at coordinate 1,553,829 of NW_017259561.1, forward strand.
ACGCGTTCGCATGTGGACGTGATCCGACGTGTGCGGCGCGGCGAGCCGCGCCATGCTCGCTGCAGCCGCGGTAAGATCGATGACAGAAGCTGCGCTCTCGCTACACCTGCTGCACCCCTCGCACGCTCTGTTCCCGTTCCCCGAAAACAAGCACGAGCTTTTCCGCGCCTTCGTTGACACCGTTTTCACTGGCGTGATCAATTCGAGCCTTCTGGTTGCTGTTCCTTTCTTTCCTTTTTACAACAACAGATCATCTATTCAATAGATCTTTTTCAGAATCGATATTTTCTCGATTAAATGACAAGGTTGGATTAAAAATTGTAAGGGTAATTTCCGATTTACGATCTTTCCGTTTTACGATCACTCTAATTTGCTTTCGCTTATTAATTAATCACTTGACCTAGTCCATGCGACGCATCGATCTCGACAGATAGTTCTTCCTTTTATATATATTTCTTTTTTTCGTGCAGATACATTCCCGAGCGTTTCCTAAATGATTCTAATCCAGTTTAGAAACATGAAACACGTTTCTCTTATTTACGTAGTACTCTGTTTAAACTATGCTACTATCACAACGATTTCGCACGCTTGCGTCTATTTTGCTACGATGAATGAACGAATGCACCTTCGTCTTCCATTTCGAAGCGTTTCGCGGTCGTTTATATTAATTGATACGTGCAGCGAGTTTCGGCGCGCACAACGACCTATTTACTCGTCTCTTTTCCCACTCGCTGTGTTACTCTCACGGACAGAAGAATGTATGAACGGACCAGCGATGGGCGGGCGGACGCGCGCGCGCGCGTGCCGCAAGCGGGAACGGCGGGCCGCACACGGGGAGACCCGCGTTCTTCCCTCGCGGTGCACTCCAGTCGCACTGATTTCATCCGACGGCGATGGAGGCGGCGATGGCGGGGGTGGCGGGGGGGGGGGCGG
>NW_017259561.1:1554861-1566063 GCF_001594045.1 Atta colombica
TCGACGAACTCGAGTGGCGCGAAAGGGGGTGGACGAGTGGAGGGCACATTCCCTACCCTCTTGAGGGCGTCGCGAGTCACGAGGTGTGTCGCGGTGTGTGGAACGCGAGCAGGTAAAGGAGGAACAGTGGCGGATTTATCGATAAATGCAAGTCGTTTAGAACCTTTTATTGTTATTGAAGAATTCCGAAACCGTTTGCATGTGTTTGCACTTGCATTATCTCTGCAAAATTTTCTAATTATTATACTACATAATTATTATTTATAATTGATAAATAAAGATAATTTATAAATGACATAATTATTTCTTTGCTGCTGGAAATATATAATTAAAAGAATCGTTTTAATTATAAGTTGTGAAATATTGTTTCGTAATATTGTTTCTCGTTAGGGCTCTTCAGATTCTAAATCCGTTACTGAGAGGAGAAGACGAGGGACGTCGGCAAATTCTCCTCTCCTCTTTCACTGTCGTCGCTTTCTTCAATGGCTTCAAGCCGGAGCCCTCATGCAAAGCTTTCGCATCGACGTAGTTCCGTATGCGGCGTACATTGCTCGCTTCGAGAGAGTCGATAATTCGTATCTCTCTCTCTCTCTCTCTCTCTCTCTCTCTCTCTCTCTCTCTCTCCTGTCTCTGTCATACTCCCTTGTCAGTTGTCGGATTTGAGGGAGCGTCGTGTGGATGATGTTCTCCGACCAAAAGCATGGAGAATCGACACTCGAAGAGTGTCGAACGGTCGAAGAGGATTAACTTGATCGTTTCGACCGAGACGGCTATATCGTAGTCGAGCAAGTGCTTCGGCGAATACGTCTTCCGGATGCATCCTCGTGGAAACATACACGACCCATCCCACGTGACCTCCTGATTAGGCGTGATGCGTTTATCTGGCGCGATGAAGCGATTATGATCTATCGATCGCGCTGATATGACGAGTATTACCTTTCTCAATCGTCTTGTCCATAAACAATTATTACACACGTCACGACAGGCACGATCTTGTCGTGCATTCGCCGATTAAATATTCTCCATTATCATCTTCCGACGATCTGCGCGAACCGCGAATTCGTTGCATCGGCGAACAAATCCTCCCTTTGCAACCCTTTCTCCTCTCTCTCTCTCTCTCTCTCTCTCTCTCTCTCTCTCTCTCTCTCTCTCTCTCTCATACACACACATCCTTCTCTCGCATTGGCACGTCGGTGGATCGATGACCAGCGATCAACCCGGTGCACACCGCGACACCATCCACCTCCATTCGTACCATCGCGCATCGGCTCGTCGTGCCGCCTGGATGCAGGGGCCTCGACATTTTGACGGCTTCTCTCAGTGCGACCTACTGTGCGCTACTCCATGCTTCCTCTCTCTTCTATGCCCACCCTCTGTTCTCTTTCACCCTCCACCAGACACCACCCACCCCTTTGCCGTGATCACCGCGCGTTATATGCGCGCAGATGCACGTGAATTCGGTCGACGCGCCGTCGATGCCCGATGGCGCTTCGATGCGGTCTCCGCCGCTTCCCGGTGATGTTAATTGACCACTCGGGACACCCGCCCCGACTGAAATTGGCATCGATTACATTATCGGCGGACGGTTGAAAATGAGGACGGGAAAATTGCGCCGATATTTGTCGTGAGTAAGCATTTCAAAGCCGAAACATATGATACAACCGACGATACGCGAATTTAAATATGTAGAAGATAAAATACTAAATTTAATTATGATAAAGTAAAGAAAAGATCAATGCACGAAGCGACTAGTTGAAGAAAATTAAATATTTCCAATCAATTTAGTTTGTATCATATTCAGAGTGAGATTATTATTTCAGTTTCTGGTTATGTTTCAGATCCAGCAAACTGAATCGACCCACAAAATTGATAATTATACTTGTTTATTCACGTATGAATACTAACAATGAATACTAATAAGCACCAAGACTTGTTTTAGTCAAAACTTGTTTTGGCGTTCTTTTGTGTTTAAATAATACTTTTCGGGTTTCATTTAATTTTTTTTTATTTTATTTTATACAATATCCCTAAGAAATTCAAAGTCTATTATGTCAAGAAAGAAAATACATGCTAATCCATGATGTGAATAATAAAACGTCACATGTAAACGAAAATGCATAGTGAAATTGTAGGATGATTTGCTAACCGTGAATGTTAGTGATACGGTAATTTGCGATTCATCCAAAGAAATGAAGAAGGATCTGTTTGAATAGTACTCTCGGTTATGAAAAACACGGACAAAAATAATACGTATCGATCTAACGGATTAACTATCTTTACTATCCCTCGAACGACACAGAATAAGTATAATCAGTTTTTAAAAAATTGTCTATTCTAACTATTCCTACGGCATTTATTCAAATCCTTTCTGAGAAAAATTTATAATAAAAAATAAAAATACATATTTAATGTTGTACATATTTTAACTTTTTCATGAACCTTTCGTATGAAATTGTTTGGAAAAATTGCAAAAGTTTGTATTTAAAGTTTGTTGTAAGTTGTAACAAATGCAATTTTACGCTACTTTGATGAAATATGGCATTGCAATAATTTTTGTAACGCAGGAAAGAGATGAGCGGATGTAACTGGTGAAAAATCAGAGGGATACGTGAAATCGAGCGAAAGTTAGAGAGCCAGTCGGCAACGCGAGGCGACGCGAGGCGACGCGACGCGATGCCTGGCGAGTACGCTTGTACGCGCTTGCAGCTGCTGTGGCAACGTTCCTCTCGTGCACGAATGCGCGGTAGCAACGCGGGATATACGAAGTATAATCGCTAGCTAGTTCGCTCGCTCGCTCAGCTTCGGTGGGCAAAAGGTAGGTAGGTAGGTAGAACCGGCGGTCGAGTATCGGGTAGGTTCCTGGAGTCGCGTCGCAATCAATACCTCTGGTTTCTCTCTCCGCCGCGCCGTTCCCACCCGCGCCTTCTCCCCGCGTCACTCACCCGAGAATATTTCTCTCCGCTCGCCACCCTGTACCTCGAGTTCGACCCGCAAAACTCGCATCCTCCCGCGTCCACCCTTTGCCGCCCCCGCGACGATCGTTCACGCTTGTCGTTACCGCTGTTGCCATCGCAATCATCGTCATCGTCGTCATCGTCATCGTCATTTGTGACCTACAAATCGCACACCGAATCCGCGACACCGATTTCTTGCACCGATTTCTCTCCTCAATTAACATCAATTTTATTAAAGATCTGACATTTCAAATCTTATCATATATAACAAGCCAAAAGATATAATCGAAGATTACTTTACAATACTATTAATCAGCGGCGTTGTAAATCGTAATACGAAAGCAATCCCTTTTTGATAGGAATATAATGTCACATTGCAAGTGATATCGATGAGACCAAGCGATATGTGCATCTGAATCCAGGACAAATCATTGCAGGAGTTAGAGGTGAGACGTTAGTGCTTATGCACGGTATTATGGCTTCTCGCTTTTCGTCGGTTGATAACGCGGATAGACTTATCGCCGGCGATCGATATCTAATCCAACCTAGCTATTTATAAACGATGGCCCTACACTTTGGGATGTTGTGCACGCGGTGCGGAAGTAACAAGACTTTCTAATTTTAGAGATCCGCCGCTTCTCGATAGTCCATACGACACATTCCAGGCATTTTTATCGGTGTTTTCCCTTCTCGTTATCTTATTCCCTCTCATCATTCGTTATTCTTCGTACTATGAGGATACGATAACTTATCATATAGCTACATAGCGCACTCCCCATGAGGGTTCGGATAAATCAGGACATGATGTTCAGTCCAGATGCGCGTATAAATGAAGTCACATTAAAAAGAACTATAGATTATAATACATACCAGGATATTTTCTCTTATGCTCCTTGTCTACTTCACGTGCCAATGCAAAATATTTTTCTTTTATATCCTTTGACATGTTTTTCCAGAAAACGCCTAGTCTAAAAAATATAGAACAAAACAAAATCACTTTATTTTTAAATTATTATTTCACATACAAATTTTATTTTTTAAAAGATAAACTGAAAGTAAAACCTTGAAAGGTTTTCAAGGAAAAAAAAACCTTTAAAAATTATATGTTTATGCGTCAGAAATAAATGTATCTTTTAAAAGAGAGACTAGCCTGACACTAATATTCTTATTGGATTCCCGAGGATTCTCCGCAGCTAGTTTCCTTCGCCATTCATTGGCGAACAGCATAAAAGCATTTGCCGGTCTCGGGATCTTGCGTTTAACTCCTGCAGCCGACGTCGCATCCACAAGTTTATTGTTATCAATGCACAACAATGTCGGGATATTAGTACTTTTACGCCTCGGCGATCGATTTCCCTGTGTCCGATGCCGTTGTTGAGGAAAAATCTTGTCTACTTCACGACTGTCACACGATTGCTTTGACTCACTAGAAATGCGCTTTATCTTTATATTCTCCTTATCATCGTCATCGTTGTCGTCGTCGTCGTTGTCATTGTCGTCGTCATCATCATCATCGTCATTATCAAAATTCTTCTCTTCGAGAGAATGCATAGGAGAGATAATGTCTAGGAAGCTCATGTTATTATTGATCTTATTCTTCAAATGTTCACTGGAAGCAAGGGGTTTTGTCTCTGTCGGTGATACCACGACGATGACCTTGCCACGATCAACGCTGTCACGAATGTATTCTTTTTCTTCACAAATTTCAATCGGTTCATCTAAATATATTATATAAAACATATTATTTCAAATCATTCTTCTTAAAGGATGTATAATATTCCATCAAGCCTTAATAATATTAAATATATGCCATAAACATGTTATGATAGTATTATAATAGTATTATAATCAAACCATTATCTCATATTGTTAACCCGGCGTCATAATGAGAGACATTTTCAAACATCTGTATTTTTTTACATATTCGTAGATTTTAACTAATTGCCCTGTTAAGATCTTTCTAAAATCATTGTTGATATTGCGAGAATAGACAAAAAAATATTCAGGTTATCATGATCCATCTCAATGTCCGTGTAACATTTTAGCATCACAATATGATACCGGATTAATAGTCATTTAATTGTTAAAAACTACATATAATTTCTAAATAAGATATGTTCTTTAAATTTATCTTTTTTGATTTTTAAATATAAAATTGTACAGCATTTCTATATGTATATACTACATATATATATATATACGTATATATACATATATATATGTATATAGAATATATATTTGAAATTGTTTTAGGATATTTCATACGATACTTTATATTTAATGCTTTGCATTATTCAATACGCGTTTATCTGTTCCGAGCAATGTGTTGTCGCGTCATGAAATGTTTAGGAACCTAACACGATTTTATACGCTTACCTTTTATAGCGAAATTCGAGACACGTTCACGAGGCTCCATAGCGATAAAATTTGTCGATTAGACTCGCCGTCGGGAAATCAACCGCTATGCCAATTTCGTATATTGTTATCCGCGTCTAAGAATGCTCTTGATAATGGTGAAACGTCGACACGCAAACATAGACTACCGTTGTTGTCGGTTATTGAAAACACGAAACGATGCTCTGATCGTCTTATTGCTGATTTCTCTGTCGCGATCAACGATACTGAAGGAAATAAAAGACATTCGCTCCAACTAAGCGTCATTTTAAAAAAAAAAATGGGCATAGGTTCTTCGTACAATTGCTTTTCAGCATGGTTTCTCAAACTCCGAAGAGTGATCTGAATATAAACCCATCACGCGATAAATGTATGTGCACCCAACATGGCATAAACTATTACAAAGTTTTATCGCTGAAATGGAATTGTGACAATACGGAAATCAAGGAAGCGTAAGCTGCATAATCTTTTTTATAGGAAGACGTAAGAGTAGAGTTCTTATTAATTCTTGATAATCTATTATCACTTTTTCTCTGTCTCTCCTTTCCTCTCTCTCTCTCTCTCTCTCTCTCTCTCTCTCTCTCTCTCTTTCTCTCTCCCCTCCCTCTATTTTTCTTCTCTCCTCCTCTCTTTCTCTCATCTCATTTTTAAATAATATTAAAACTATCAATAATATTAAAACTATTTTTACAAAATATTTTTTCTTTGTAATATCAAAAAGATATTTTGTGAAAAATTCTTCAAATATTATATTACATATTTTTATTGTTTACAGCAGTCTTTATTGTATTACAGCAGTATTATATTATATATAGTTTTTTTACAATATTATATTAATCGTATGATTTATATAAAAAACGGGAATAAAAAGAAACGAAACATATCGCACCAACGAAATAGTATAGTTATTTCTTTCAGATATCGACGATGTGCTATACGATACAATCCCACGCGGCAAAAGAACGAAGGTGCTGAGGCGATTTTCGCCTTAGTAGCTGAAGCGTACGACGTGCTCTCGGATCCACTTAGAAGGGCCGTGTATGATCAATACGGCGAAGAAGGTCTTAAAAATGGTGTGTTAAGACCAGAAAGATTCGTGAAACCTTACGTTTATCATGGCGAACCGATGCGAACCTTTAGGTAGAACCATTCAGCTCTTTCTCTCTCAATTTATGTATTCTGGAATTTAATAATAGCATCCCACACACACACACACACACACACACACACACACACACACACACACACACACACACACACACACACACACACACACGCACGCACGCACGCATGCACGCACGCACGCACGCACGTACGCACGCATGCACAAAATGAGATATATGTATATTTATAGCTTACTTTTTCTCAGAGGAGAATAGATATTTATTTTTCAAAATAAATATTCATTGTAAATATTCGATAAACTTCACACCTAAAATTAAGCTTTCAGTATTCTAAGAGTCTTAATGTTCTCATCGCGAGTTTTATCATTAGAGAATTCTTTGCGACTGAAAATCCGTACGACGCTCTTCTAAATATTCTAACAGAACCTCAACCTCTACTTGAATTTCCCGAGGGTCAGGGTATAAAACGGAAAGAGGAATCCTTGATTAAAACCCTATTTTTAACTCTCTCGGAAGTAAGAAATCCATGTTTATAAATTTTTGTTTTTGTTCCGACTTTCTATTCTATTTATTATATTATGTGAACATAAATACATACTATAGATATTTTTCTATTTTTTTGTATATTTCTTTAAGACAAAATTATTAAAAAATTGCAAATTATATTTGCAGAGACTGTTTTTTCTCTTTGTATATTTTTATTAACAATATCAAATCTCGATCATTTGATTGAAATTTTGATTTTAAATTTTGATTTCAAGATTTTGTATAAAAACCCAGCAAACGAGAATGGATTGAAATGAATTGAAATGGATTCAGATTTTCAGAAATATTGATTCACGAATGTTAAAATGAATGTTTTTCAATCCTGAATGCATTTTTATTCATTTATAGGAATTGCATGAAGTATATCTCTATGCCTTTCAATCTAAAAATAATATTAACTTTTTCTGTTCACGAAAATACATTGTGAATATTGTTCAATTCAAAATTTTGAATAGGAAATGCATCCAATTGAAATGCAAGTTTTTCAATCCAATTGCATCCAATTAAATCTAATTAAATCCAATTGAATTCAAAAAAAAGTATTCGCTATTTAAAGTATGCATTCGAATATAAATTTCAATCCATTTGAATCCATTCTCGTTTACTGGGAATTAAATTAAACATGAATTATATTCTTTTCATATGTTTAATGTTTAATGTATAAAAATCTTGTAAGAAAGATAAAATAATTAGCGTATGATCGGATAGTGAAAACTATTCGTCGTAGATATTTTTTGGCGGAATAAAGAAAATGAAGATCCAAAAGTTGGTTTTACTTGATGACGATAAGTCGATGACGTCGTCGATGGAGAAGATCTTGACGATACCAATTAAGCCGGGAATCCCAGCAGGTACCAAAATAGTATTTCCAGAAGAGGGTGATCAAAGTCCTATAAAGATACCTGGTAAGTATAAGTTCTTCCATTGCCTTCTTGATTTTTTTTTTAACTTAGCTTATATAACCACGCTAAAGTATTACGATATGATTGCGATAATAAAAAAAAAGATAATAAAACATTTTCTTTGTAGCTGTCTCTCTCGAGTTTTTTTAATCATATTCTATTTTTATACTAATCGTAAAAAAAAAGCAAACGGTTTCTTATATTTAAAAAGAAATTACCATATTCTTCAGAGTTCAAATTAAATGTTTAACTCTTGTATTATAAATTTTATCTTTTCATAAAGCAAAAAATAATTAGACATATTTTCCATTTAACGTATTTCTTTTTACAATAAATTAATAAGGTAGTGATAAATAATAATATAAAGTTACAATGAAATAGATTCGCGTAATTGATGATACAATCAAAGATGAGACGACTGATCAATTTACGATGTGACTATCGTCACGTAAAAATGCGAGTTCCGTAGAATAAAGGTTAAAGATTAATTGTAACGCATACAAGATGAGGTGATATCTTCACTAAGTCCAAGACACTGTCAGCGTAGCGGACGTTATCTTCGTCACGGAGGATCGCCCTCACGAAACGTTCTGGCGAGAGGGCTCGGACTTGCATACGACGGTCGATATCTTTCTGAAGGAGGCGCTGACCGGAACAGTGATCACGCTTAACACCATCGATGACAGAATTCTTCGGATTCCAATAACGTCGATCGTTACGTACGAAAAGCTGTTATAAAATTGCATCATGTCTCTTCCATTTCTCTCTTTTTCTCTCGATTACATTATATCGCATTATCTTTTATTTTAATTTGTCCTAAATTTCCAAAAGGTTTCGAATAATTTCTTTCGTATAAAAGATTACTCAAAATCATCATAGATTTCATTAATACTTATTTAATATTATTCAATTTCGCGATTAATTCTTTTTTTTTAATTTACAGAATTAAAAACAACTTTATGAATGTTATCTAAATTTTTACTTTATTTTTACCTTTTACATATTACATCTTACCTTAGACCAGATTACACCAAATGTGTGCCGGGTGAGGGAATGCCATTTCTCGCAAATCCAAAGCAAAAGGGTGATCTAATATTGAGGTTCAACATCGAGTTTCCAGTTTATTTGTCGTTGACCAATAAGAACTATATTAAGAAAGCCTTCGAGGTATCTCATACGGATGTTGAGAATGCCAAGTACGTTCATCGCCTCATATTGGCCAACAAAATGCGCAGAAATGTCAACGACGTCGTTCCATTTCGACGTGGTGTGAATGATGAAACGGATCGATTGAAATTCATATGTGAAATGTGATTTTGCAGATATTTGCGCGTTATTTCATATGCATATTTAACGTGATATTCATATGTTTTTCGACATCGACCTCTCTAAGAAAGTATTAAGAAAGAAAACTCAAAAATTATCTCTTCTATAACTAATTATTTATCATTGCAATAAATATAATCATATAATAATTGAATTATTATTTTGAGACTTGCATACACAACCTATATTTGCTATGAGAATATTCGAATGCAAACATTATATAGATGATGTTTACAAAATAAAACACGATTTGAAAATGTAGCAAGCTTTTAATTGTATATACACATTTAATTTATATTATATTGAATCAATTGGCTTGATACTCTTTTTATTCTAAAAATATTGATGCCTGTATTATTAAAAATTAAAAGAATTTTGTTAATGAAATATCATTTATAGATAATTACGTAGATAATTTGCAGGAATCTTCCCTTCTGACATTATAGACCAAAATAATAACTGATACTAATATCATTGAATCTTAAAGGCCTATTCTTTTTTGAAGAGTTCTAAACTAGTTCTGAATTAATACAAAACAAACAAACTATATCTGTTATCACTCTAACTTATTGCACCAATTTAAAAGTGAAGTGAGAAAGATTTGGAGCGGAGAAAGAATAGACCTTTAAATACGCAACACGAATATATCGATATAGATATATCAGCGGATCTGTCATGATTTCAAAGATTTCGAAGAGACCGCTCACTTTGGCAATTGGCGCAATGTAACGAGATATCTAACTCCATCTTGCGGGATCTACTGATGATTCAATAAAAGTCGTCGGTCGGTAGTCCATGAATTCTCATAAGACTTACAATTCTCTTTGGAAAAATCTGTACGTATGGAGGAAAAAATGTCATATGACGGTTATTAGGGAAAATCCTGGTAAAAACTCTCTGTATGGATAACGAGCTTGATTTGAAAGACTCTCTGGCAGGAGGACATTCCATCAAGTTGCGGCCAAAAAGTGGCCTCGATCGTGCTATCCGCCCCAGCGACGCTGAGCTATTATCTCGGGCAATCATATGACTCCTCCGCACGTGACTTTATTTACAGTAAGAGACTTAACCCGCGCGAACATGTATGGTGCAGTTCCGCGTGACATGATAGATGCAGATTTGCTCCGGGAGACGATGCGATAATTAATATAGACGGCGGGCCGTGGCTTTATAATGCCGTTGCTCGATAAACTACTACCTGCGAGGAAGAGCAGTCCGCGTGAGAGTGCCGTCGAGAGCTTAGTGTCCAGTGCACGAACAACTGGAAATGATAGGTGAGCAAGCGAGATTGCGCTGTTCCATTTCGGATTTCGTTTTCGTTCCGTATCGCTTGTGTGGATCCCTCCTCCGAAATGGCTCGCCCAGCATCCGTTCATTGTTATCGCTATGCACCTATCATATCGATCTCTTGTCAATCGCATAAATCGCATTACTATTCTGTATTGGCGCCAGAGATAAAGGCAGAATTTCACGCTTTGGGAAGAAAGCGGAATGAAATACATTTCTCTTTGTATCGCCAGGATGATGAAAGAAAAATTGTAATGGCGTTGAATTCATCAGGGGCCTTATCGAAAGCTTGGAATTTTATAATAAAGATTGACGCTTAAGGCTGTTTCCCTAACCTACTTCATTGTGATTACTTGGCTCCGTTCTCACCGCCGCGTCTGCGGCTGTTTTACCAACGCAACGTCGAGAAGCGATCGCGCGTCGATGAAACGTTTCGAAGCTTCTCCATTTGAGGGGGAGATATCATAAAAGCTTCATCAAACTTTTTTCTTTTTCATGCAAGTTGAATCAATTTTTATGCTGTATGTACAACATATATTGACTTACTCCAGCTTACATTAAATTATTTGATCATTATTTTTCTTTATTTTAATTTTATATAAGTAGTCACCTGTACAAACTATTATTTAAATTAATAATTTTACTCAAGAAAATATTAAATAAAATAGT
>NW_017259561.1:1566163-1569590 GCF_001594045.1 Atta colombica
AAAAAATACTTTATTCTTTCGTTCAGTATTTTTCAGTATTTATAATTCATTGCTTTAATTCAATTTTTATATTTAATAATTCAAAACTTTTAGACGTAAATGAATTAGATGTATTTTTTATTTTTAAAAAGTCATATGTGAAAGAATTTGTAATTATTACTTTATTTTTATTTTATTATTTTTTAAACATCTTGTATACTAAAAAAGCTTTTAAATGAAACGATGCATTCTATCAAGTTACAGGAATTCCGTATTGCAAGTTGGAGCGAATCAAGTGCGAATTTTGCTATTTCGAGAATGCGAATGGCGCGGTAGAAAACTTCTGTTTGATTCGATGACAGTCCAGAAACATCGAAGTAAAAACGAAACTGTGTGCACTGCGATGAACAACAATGCAGAGGGAAAATGCGAGATGCCCTTTATGAGGACTGCTCACAATTTCGAGGTAATCATCGAGTTTTGCATATTAATAAATCAAGCCATCAAATCAAACTATTAAATTGAATTATTATATTTATTAAATGGATTATAAACATAAATTTAATTAAATAATATCTAACATCATATAATAAAAATAACAATAACAACAACAACAACAACAATAATAATAATAATAATAATAATAATAATAGTAATTAAATTTACAATTTAAATTTACAATTACTTAAATTTTACAATTTTTTTGTTGTTATAATATGTATGCTTCTACAGACATCGTATTTATTATAAGAATAAATGCATTAAATCAAAATGTTAATATTAGGAATACACCGGATATCCGAAAAATATCCATTTTATACTATCTGGATATCATTAACATTTGGCAATATATAATCGGCTGAAATTTTATATACTGAAAATTGGCGTCATTGATGCTAGAATTCTATTTTTTTCTAATCTTGTGTAGTATGATTTTGCATAATTATGGTAGTTTATATTGATAATCGAAATAGATTATTATTGGAAAATACTGAAATGTTATTGTCCATGACAAATTTAATAAATTAATAAATTTTAATTAATGTTGAATGTCAATGTTGAATGTCAGTGTTGAAACTGTATTGCAAACAATCCTTTCACAGCCGATTAATTACTATCGCTATTTTTCCCTTGCTTTCTCTTTTTCTTTTAGAATTATGGGGAATTTGTATTAGATATCCGGAAAATATCCAGCTGGATAATTGCCCCCGAATATCCGACCGAATATCTAGTGTCACACATTCTTTTCTTTGACCAAATATCTAATATCCGGTATCTGATAATTTTACGATGCACCTCTATAGTCAATATGCCTAATAATAGCATTAGAGGTTTTGAACAAAAAAGTAGCAGCGGTAGTTCTTTCGAAGAACTGGTTTGTTTCTAGCTCTAATAAATATTTTTTGCGCTTCTTTATTCGATATCAAATTGCATTATAACCATTGTAAATAGCTTACCTCGATTCGAGAGCTACAGTAGTCGCAATGGCAATATGGATATATGGCTATCATTTACGATGTCATTGATGAAGTGGAACTAGATGCTGCTGCAGCACGCTAATAACGGAACAATTCTTTACAGTGTTGGCAGTGTATATCGGAACACAGCCTTAATCGACACTCACATCCATCCACAAATATTACATATATTATGTTAACGAAATGTCTAAAATTTTCAGCGAGATAAAACTGTCGAAGATGACGTGAGTCTCCTAAGCGAAATGGTGTTTGGCACCGTGGCAATGACGTACAGAGGATCATTATTTAAAGTACAAGTCTAAAATAATCATTCTTAAAATTTTATTTTCGGAAATATCTACAAATGTATTTTAATATCATTGATATATTTGATTTAAAGGTTCACTCGATGAATTCTCCTCCGTGCATCATGTGCACGAAAATCTTTCCTGCAACAGAACATGGCATGTGCAAGACAAGGTAAACTATTTCTTCAATGATCTTTTCTACTGATTGATTAATTTTATTAATCGTTTTATTATACTACAGTGAAAAAGTCTTGGATGAAGGATTAGGACGGTCCACACACATGGATTCTACTTCCAGTAATACTGGTATGCGATCATTTCGTAAGTATATTAACGATATTGTTACTTTCGTATAGTAAAAATTAACTCTTTTTGTTAATAACTTTTTTAACAGATTCTCGAAAATCTTTATTAAAAAATCTTTATTAAATACATCTTATAAGAAAAATTAATTTTTTATGAAAAAATATTTGGGTTTATATTATAAATTTTTTTTTTTACAATAATGTATTTAATTTTAGATGTGACAATTAAAATAACACTGAGGAATCATTTTGTAACATCATGAATAGTTTCATTTTCGATGTATTTTTGCATACTGAATATGAATTTATTGGCTATCAAAAGTTGGCTATCACGTCAAAGTTTGAAAAAAATGGAAAAGAATGTGAAAGAAGCTAAAAATGTAATCTCTTTTGACGTTTTTCATTTTTCATTTTTCTTAAAATTTTGACATGCTAACTTTTGCCAATGTGTTTAGCAGACAAAAATACAGTGGAAATAATTATTCACACTTGTGTAGCAAAAAAGATTGAATTTTGTTCTACAGTGTAATGAAATCAAATATGATAAATATCTCTTGGAAGAATTCTCAAAGCGTCAGAATAAATCCTGATTAGGTTTCCATTGCAGAATCCCGGCCGAGTTCTGGCAATTTGTCAAGTAACGATTCGCACGTGGGTCCGCGAAAGAGTTCGACGTGCTCAAGTATTGGCAGCGGCTGGGACATAGACATAGCTCCGCCGACAGGCAGTAAGTTTATGCCAATGATTAGAATGATTGTCGGAAGTGCATCGTAGCTTACGCGATGCTGATCTAGGTTCGCAATCGTTGGAGAGTAACGGATCATCCGGACTCGGCAGCCTCAGCAGTTTGCGCAGAAGATGGTTAAGAGCGGTCTCGACTTCTCTCGGTCGAGCGGACTCGGATGATGCTTTCGGGATGCAGCATTGGAACGAGAACGGAAGTGAGAACGGGCATGACGGACACGCGAAACGGCACAAAACCAGGCTGGGTTTGACAATGTTAGTGCGATTGGCTCAGGGTCATGAAAGGTATAAAATTATCTTGTGTTTTTTTTGTATTGAAATTTAAAAAATTATTTGAATATAAGCATAATGATTTTAAATATAACTTCGTTGATATAAGCATATAAAGAGGCAAAATATACTGCAAAAGCGAAAAAAAAAAATTAAAAAATCGAGTAATGTTTAAAAATTAAAAAATTAAATAATATTTTATCAGAAATTTATCGCACACATATTCACGTCTAGACTTGTGTTTGGCTTCAAATTAAAATTACAATTGTTTATTAAAATAAATCAATCAAATTGATCTCATTTATTTATATAACGTAAAATAAGACTTTTTGTCTTTTTAATGCAGAATATTATATAAATAAAT
>NW_017259561.1:1569690-1575122 GCF_001594045.1 Atta colombica
AAGGTGAAATTATTTATAATTTGTAGCCAGATAAAAATGCGGCTTTTAGAACACATGGCTTTCTTAGAAGGGATGCTGGATCGGTTACGATATTTTTGCATCGAGACAAGCAACATTAATGGTTTCAACTATAAGAGGATGCAATTGACTGATAGAATGTGCAAGGCGACGTCTCGATTTGTCATTTCGCTGTTGCATGTACTACTTGATGTCGACGCTAACACACGCACACCTCTGTTGTGGCACGACATTCTACTTAATTCCGTGACAGTGAATGAGAAGACAAATACTTTGTATCGCAATTTGCAACAAATGTGTCAATTGTTCGATGAGCTCGATACAAAATCGACAAATTTGTGAGTGTAGAAGTGTAGATCACAGATTGAGTGAACGTTCCGATATTTATTTCAGTGTTTTTTCTTTTAGCTTTCTAAGCACTGTAGTAACTGCCGTATTAACGTATCACCTCGGTTGGGTGTACACTGTGTTATCTCCTCATGATCGGCACATGGTGAGTTAAAAAAAAAATTGCAAAACTGAGAATAATCTTAAAATCAATACAGAAATTGTATGTATCGGATTAAAATGTCGTTATATAATGAGTAGAATAAAATTAATAAAATCTTTCAAAAATTTTACAGATTTACATATTTGTACTCTATCTATTGTATATTGTCTTATAGAAAAAAGAAGTATTTTGTCATGAAAGTTATTTTGACTTATATTTTATGAAGCTGTGAAATCTTCTAAAGAGTCAGATTTTGCAATATAATTATAAATAAAATAATCTGTTATTTACTTACGGCATAAATGTAATCAAAACTATATTTCGTCTTGCAGAAATAATATTTCATCATGAGATCTTTTCGGTTTCTTTTTTTGTGAAGGCACATGCATATCTAGATTTTACAATTTGGTTCTTAAAACATTATAATAAATTATCAACACTTTAACACTGCACTTATAATGCAAATTAAATGAGATATCAAAACGAATTTTTATCCTTTTTATTTTACCGTTTTTTCCAAGAAAAATGCTCCTTCAGATGACTTTCCGGACTATCGCAATTACAATTACATCGCAATTTTCTCAATATTTTTAAAATCGTAATTGGGAAAAAAGAAGTTCGTTTCCAACAGAAATCTTCAATATGTCAATATATAGTTGCTAATATTATTTATTTTATACGAGAATTCATTGAAATCAACATTATAATTTATCTCTATTTTCAGATCGAGAAATTAGGTAGCTGGTACTCTTGTAATCCATTGTGGGCACAACTTGGCGACCTGTACGGCGCACTAGGCAATCCTGTGAAAGTAGCGCATACCGTAATTGCAGGCGATCCTCGAAAAAGTGATTTGATTAATTCCGTTTTGTCGTTCCTATCTTATTTTATTCGTAGTGGGACGATACGAAAATACCAGGAATATCGCTGCACATCGCAACAAGATGTGCAAATAGCGACGAATATGCTGGAACAGGCTCGCAATAAACGACCGTATCTATTTAGTAACAAAAGATCGACGTGCATGTTCAATGATCGAAACGCCTTGATTCGCAGGTGCGAGTCGCGCGTTTTACCATCGCGTAAGTCGACACAATCGTCCGAAACCGGAACCGACAATATTAACGCACAATGCACTGCACGGTATGCTGCGGAACGACCGAGGCTCTCGCGATCAGTCAGTCCTCTGAAGCGTAGCGATACCATGAAATCCGGCCTTGACACGCTCATGATGAAATCGACCGAGGCTCTGCTAGATCTTAAGTTTCTAACGAAGGAATTTTTATTACGCGAAAATCAGAAAAGCGAGAAATACGAGCTGATGCAGGAGGATCGATCTAAGAATAGCGAAAAAAATTTCAAAGTGTCGAACGAAGTGAAAATAATTGTTAGCGAGATTGGGTCGCAGGAGGATGTCACGTCAAAGGGATATCAGCCGCAAGATTTTCTGCAGTTTCCTTTGCGAGGTTTCGAGAAGAAGTTGGGTGTGCACGATACTGAAGAGAGTCTCGCGACTGGAAAGACTGAGCTGCATCAACAGCTGAATAATGTGGATCCACTGAAAATATTCTACAGCAGACCTGAATTATCGCTTGATACGAACGATGGATTTAGTGATGAATTTAAGGAATCGCAAGTCTTCTTTACTCTCGGTGGGGAAGACAAACCTGCGAAGTTACCGTTAAGATCGCGTCTTAATAACAATTGTCAGTGTTCTTATACCTTTACGAGACTGCCTAGTACATCTGCACAACTTCCGGAGGGCGTATTGAGAAAGATCATCCAGCGAAACTTCCCTGAATCGTCGAAGAGCATGCAGCCTCCTCCGGAAGCAACGTCTAGTATGGGTGCGAGGTCCATAGGCTTTTGTTTGAAATGCAATGGTCAAGGATACGCTGCCTCGCAAGATTATGACAGCAGCAAACAAGTGTTGGAAACGCCGACGAATGCGACGGAGGTATTACGTACGTGTGGAAGTTCCGAAGGTAGTAGAACCATGAGACTGTCGCGATCCAACAGCCTTGAGGCTTTGATGGAAGCTAATAGCGTCGTGGAGTTACCAATGCCACAGTCAGTGT
Organism: Atta colombica; assembly: GCF_001594045.1. Lineage (NCBI taxonomy): Eukaryota > Metazoa > Arthropoda > Insecta > Hymenoptera > Formicidae > Atta > Atta colombica. The sequence continues at coordinate 1,572,277 of NW_017259561.1, forward strand.
ATTGTCGAAATACAATATAACATCCATTAAAATGAAGTCTTTATTAATTTTTTAAAGTTAAGTTAAAGTGAAATTAAAAATTTACTTAAAATTTACTCTAGATCTTTGAATTTCAGATATAATTATCTGAATTAACTAACAGAATTAAGATACAAAACAGAAGTCTTCTATCTTAATGCCATCACTTCATTGGGAGATTTATATCAAAATAATTTTGTTATTTTGTTATTTTTGTTTTTATTTTCATTTTCACTTAGATTTAATATAACTATTTTTTGTTACAGATCAAAGAAAATTTCACAGGTCAAAACTGGATTAATTAGAGAAATGGGCTTTACGAAAACTCTTATGCGAAATAAGACTATAAATGACGAGACTAATATTCTAAATACAGGTTATACGTGGGGTTTGGTGCTACAAGGTATAACTAAGAAAAAGAAGAGGAGAAAAAGGAAGAAGCTATCAGAAGATGAAAAGGATAATTCCGAAATTGAATCAGAAGAGAAGTGGTGGTCGTGTATGCGTGAAGAAGTTATGGCCAGCGCTCGATTTCCAACGATCGATCAACCGGTTGCAGAAGCACTCTGCGTACTAGCCGACTTGGACACATGGCACGTCGGAATCTTATCAAATAATACGCCTTGGCAAAGTCCTCCACTACCGGTCGGAATGTCACGTCTGGTATCGAACATGTTGGAATCCTTTGCCTATGTATGGCGAAAATATCACTCTCCTATCCATGTGAGATTTTGTCAATTTTCAATTCAATTTAAATCTCTTTCTCCCTCTTTTTCTTAAACAAATTTTATTCTTTGTAAATTATTTTTTATAAATAAGTAAATCTGTCAAACTAATGTTTTAGTGTATAGCGATTTTGGAGGCTAAACTGAGAGAATTATGGTTAAGAAGCGAAGCCTTGGCGGAAATGATGATGTCTATGGAAGAGTCTGATGCCAATGTGAGCAGCTTGATGAACGCTCTAGATCTCGATGCAGCGGACATACCACTTTTACTTGCGGTCGCAACCACTCATTCTCCGGAAATAACGCAAAGATTTGGTCTTACACTAACTTAAACCCGTTTGATTGTTTATATCAGTTTTCTTCTCTTGTTATTTTTATAGATATCTTTTGAGTAATATATCAGTAAGTTGTATTGTACCGAAGTAAAAAAAGCTAATAATTCTTCGCTCCGAATGGAATAACACATAATTAAGTACACAATATCTAAATCGTGCGCGCGTAAATCAAATTAGGCTAGGTTAGATGTTAAGACTATTCTCGCGTTTAATCATTCGTTTCAGTGTTTTTTAATGAATCATATAGTTCTTATATAACTAAATCACAATGGCTGATATCTTGCTAATAAAGTAATAAAGTAATAAAATAATAAAGTAACTGTCTATTTGATTTTTTACATGATTTAGGGCAAAGTAGCAATTGTACAATTTAATTAATAAATCCTAAATGTATTTTTTACATATATTGCTATATATTTTTAAATAATTCCTAAAACTAAAAAATTTTAATTTTTTTTAAATTTTTTAACCAATTATTTATAATTAAGTGATGCGTAATATATATTCTATTTTATGTAAATTATCAAAATAATAATGTCGTAATAATACGTAATAATATCGTTTAATAATATCATTTGAGATACATTTTAAAAGATCTTGACTTTATATTTGAAAATATAATTTATATTCAAGAAATGGAAACAACGCATGCGCTGTTTCTTTTACTTACCGTTACTTTTTATAACAATTTGATAATGATGTTGTAATTTTTTATAACTGTAACAATAATTAACAAAGCGCTAAAGTTGAGAAAGTCACAAGTCACTTTGAAAAATAACTTGTCAATATGCATTATTTGCTGAAAAATATGTTTTTTGTTATGTTGTTTCTTTTCATGTGTAAGTGTCCGAACATAGGTCTTTCTACTGTATAACCTGTCCGATCACCTCGATTTCTTGTTTATTTCCTTTTAATCAATTCCCCTTTCAGCCTTTGTATTATTCCCTGTTAACGTTACTTTCATCTATCCCCTTCCTTCGAGTTTGATAGATTATCATGCTCGCTCCTTTCCTATACATCTCCAATATATTTGATAGATTCTGTATATTTGATAGATCCTTTCTCTTTGTTCATGTCGCGAACTTTGTTTCTTTTTCTTTCATTAATATAATATATTATCATTCTTTCTTTTATCAATCAAATCCTCGAGTTTATTCCTCTTTCCTTCGAAAAAAAGACATGAGGATGGTTTAGAAATAATTTTGTCCTTTTTTTTAACTTTTGTAATTCTTGCAGTGATCGGCCACCTCTGAAATCATAGCGTCCTTTCGAGATATTCATCCATATTTCGAAGTTATCTAAGTACGTTCGACTTGCTCCATCCTCTTCCACGTGGATGCATGCGAGACAAAGGTCTCTCTAGCATCCTTCCATTATTCCATCCTTTTCATTCCTTTCTTCTCTAAATCAATCCATATGACTAGAGTTTGGACATAACATATAAACATCTTAATAAACTATAAAGGAAAACTGCCATTATCAGATTGAATATTGAAATATCTCGGAAATGGTTGACACTCTACGTCTACGCTCTATGTCTAAATAATTATATAGGGAAACACATTTTGTAATCCTATTAAGTTTTATTGAAATCGATGAAGACCATTTCTAAGCCTCTCCTTGTAAAAATTAATAGATTTTTTTACAATTAAGCTTTTTCAAAGTTAGTAACTTAGTTTTAGTTAATGAGACACTTGGTTAATATACATTCATTTTATATATTTATATTTTTATATATTTATTATTCATTTTTCTTTTTAAGTTATTT
>NW_017259561.1:1575222-1577383 GCF_001594045.1 Atta colombica
TTGCATTTTATTTATGTGTTTGGCATATGTTTTCTATTTTTTAAAACGATTTTAATTTTGTTTAAATCTAAAATGCGAGTAAATTAAAAAAAAATTAATTTTAATAAAACGAATTTATCTGTTCTTTATAAATTAAAAAATCTTAATATCAATATCTCGAAGTAATAATGAACAACATCACTCAACTCGATCATTTTACTTTTTTGTTACTATACAAAACGTTTAAAAATTACATTTAACTAAATTTCCCTTCTATATTTTTGTGATATATTCGAAGTGAGATACCGGCATCAACAAATTGTTTCAAGAATCATGGAGATCTGTTCCTCTGAACCGTGAGCTGACATCGCAATAACTTGTTGATATTTGATTTTGATATTAAGCATATTTTTTTATATTCAAATCTCATCACGTGTCTCTTTAAAATAAATATTGACTAATTTATCACTGTAGATCTAAACCAACACCGCAGCAATCGATTATTGAAGCAAAAAATAAACTTCGGGTAAGCTTTGATGATACTCAAAAAAAAAGATTATTAAAAAAACAATTGTATTTGTTGTTCTACTTATTTCTCGATTTATATTTGCTTTTTCTGAAATATAAATACATTTTAGCTGGGCCATGATGAATGTTGCAACTGTTGCTGCTGTTGTTTACCGCAATCCACATGTTACGTGAGTGATATATTTTAATGTTTACTTGTATTTAATTTTATATTTATTTATTTGTTGTTGCATGTACTGATTTGTTTAAATTAAAGAGTTTAAATTGAACAAAAAATTTTTACAGAAATATATCCAGCCGGAAATACCAAAATCTTTCGCACCTATTCGCGTAAGCAGATTTAAAAAAATTTGATGAAGAATATTCTAACATTTTTATAATTTTTTGATTAACGTATATTACAATGAAATTAATTATAAAGTTAATTATAAAAAAATATCTTTTTTTCATTTGTTGCTGTTAAAGTATTTCTATTATAATTTCCTTTTTAGTATTATTGGAAATCAAACATACCGATGGATAAAAATTCCACGTATCGTCTTTCTTATTGGGATGGACCTGGTACCATTGTTGAACCCATTCGTCCTGAAGATAATTTAACATGCAGTGATGCACCAATGTCTGATGAAACGACGCATAAAGTATGATGAATATTTTACTTTTAATAACGTTGACTAGAGTCTGATTATTCTTCCAGACGAGCTATTTTGGCAATTGGTGCGTAAAAACAGATCCTCCAATGATACCCTGTGATAAGCAGTGGCTGGGTAAAGGCCCGATGGAAGATGTCACGACGCACAAACATGATTATTCATGGAAAACCATGACACGTCCTGAAGTCATCAAGATAGAAAATAATTTATATCCTCCATGTGCTGCTTTATCTGGTAATCCACACACACACACACACACACACACACACGCGCGCGCGCGCGCGCATACATTGCTAGATATAAATATCTATTTACTGTAACTTTAACTTTTTTCTCATTGCTAGAGAAAAATATCTACTTATTATAATCTTAATTATGAAAAACAAAATACATAAAGATCAGAGCGCGAACATAGCATGGCAGATAAAATACTGGTCTATCATATCAGAGATCCCAGGATTTGATAGGAATCAAAATATTTATGATTTTTGTCTTCTCTCGAAAAAGGCATTTTCGAGAGTTCTTGTACATAGAAACACTTATCGAAAAATTCGAAACCGGCAAATTGTAAATTTAAATTGTAGATCCCATGTTTGCTTATGGTAATTGAATAAGCAACTCTGTGCATCACAAGCGTATGAGAGAGATGTAACACAAGCCAAAGGCCTAAGAGAAGAAGAAAAAAATAAATATATAATTTAATTAATTATTTAAAATTACATAAAATTATTTAATTAATTAATTAATAACATTTATCTTGACAGATGATACGACATATCGCTTGAGCTATTATAACTCTTCCTGCTTGCTTCCGGTACAATCTTATGCGCCCGTTAGAAAATATATTAAATCGGATATACCGATGGAAGATTACACAACATATAAACTTAGCTACTGGCCAAACGAGGTTTCTGTAAAAGTAAGTTTTAGAAAGCAATTCTAAAACTTATTTTATTTAATTAATTTTTTAATTTATTATAATTTATTTCAAATATATAATT